>NC_026005.2:78919975-79168748 GCF_000442705.2 Elaeis guineensis
GATCATTGGAGATGCCATATGCCTAGTGCTCATTTGACTGTTAGAATTATCATTCATAATCTGTTCATTTAGTTATCTTTCTGATGATGGTCAGGTTGGTCGAGCCACACTTAGACCTGATCACTCATTTATTAGATGCACTAAATTTTGACATGTTAATGGTTGGACCTAACCAAAACTTTTAGTGGAGGCATGAACCTACCCATGGGTGCACAAGGGTTGGCCAAGCCACACTCTGGCTTGTATGCAGCCCATGTGAATTTTAGTACCCACTAAAAAATTAGTATAATTTCTCAAATTGAAGGTAGAGGCTACTAATTCGAATAAAATAGTGGAAGAACTTTTAGACTAAAATCCATATCTTAAGGCTTAATCAATTTATAGACTAATTAGGTTTTAGTTTTTTTTTATAGTTATGGCCACCACCTTATCGCTTCGATCACTATTAGATAGTGATAAATTGATGGGATCAAATTTTAATAGATGGTATCGAAAGCTCAAAATAATCCTGAAGCACGAATGGATCTTGTACGTGTTGATAGATCCAGCACCCAAGAAGCTAGCTCCGAATATATATAGTACAGTCAGAGATACTTATCAGAAGTGGCTCAATGATCGAACTATGGTTCATTATATTATGCTGGCGGTAATGAATGATGAGTTCAGCCATCATTTCGAGAATGCTCAGCCACAGGACATGTTACAAATATTGAATGACTCCTTTGGCATACCTGACGATGTTGAGAGGTACAAGACTAATTATGCCATCTTCAATGCTCGAATGAGGAAAAAAGAGTCAGTCACTGATCATGTACTGTATATGAAAAAGATGATTGAGTGCTTAAGCAAGCTCGGCTTCCTCCTGCATGAGCAGCTGGGGAAAGATATCATTTTGAACTCTCTGCCCAAGTCCTACCTTCCTTTTCTTGCTCATTTTCGAATGACAAAGCCTACAGTCAACTACCACGATTTGCTTGGATTGCTATAGAATTTTGAGAAGATTACCAGCTCCACAAGGAGTCGGTGAATGTTGTGAGAGGGTCATCTTCTAAACATCGACCTTTTAAGAAAGAAAAGAAAAATAAGAAAAGGATGCAAAGTGCTGGGGCACCCAAGCCAAATCAAATCAAGAAATCCAAATTCGATCAGAAGCAGGCTGAATGCTTCTATTGCAAGAAGCTAGGATACTGAAAGAGAAACTGTCCTCAGTACATTATCTCTCTGGATCCGAACAGGCTGAGAAAGAAGCAAGTTGTTGCTGGATAAGGTAAATATATGATAACATCTTGTAATTTCTCAATTTATGATTCTACTATCTAGGTATTAGATACTAATTTTTTTTTAATATTTATAATTCATTGTAAGATCTGCAGGTCAGTAGAAGATTTGAAGAAGATGAAAGATTTCTTAATGTTGGAGATGGAAGATCAGTTTCAGTTCTAGCATTAGGGATTATTAAGCTTGTATTCAAGTCAAATGTAATTGTTCTTAGTGAATGTCACTTTTGTCCTTCCTTTTTATTGAATATTATTTCTGTAGGCCTCTTGACCATATACGATTATAAAAATTTAATAAAAAAAATAATTTTAATATCATTATGAATGGTGTTAATATGATGAATAGATAGCTGAACAATAAAATTTATATTTTATCACAATATGTTAGTGTAATGTATACGTTCAGCAAACATCCTAGAATTAGTAATGTCTCCGATATCTACTTTTGGCACTGTAGGTTAGGTCATATTAATAAAAATAGAATAAACATGTTGACACAAGAAGAAATCTTCGAAGTCAGTGATTATGAATCACTTCCAACCTGTGAGTCTTGTCTTTTTAAAAAAATGACCAAATCACCTTTTACTAGAAAAGATGAGCGAGCCAGTGAAGTTATAGATTTAATACATACTGATGTATGTGGATCAATAAATACTAGTGTCAGAGATGGATATTATTATTTCATTACATTTATAGATGACCTATCGAGGTATGGGCACGTCTACTTAATGAAACATAAGTCAGAATCATTTAAAATATTTAAATAATTTTGTAATGATGTACAAAAATAAATTGAAAAGAATATTAAAACTCTTCGTTCTAATCGAGGAGGAGAATACCTCTCCAATGAGTTTCTAACATACTTAGAAGAGAATAGGATTCTCTCTCAATGGACCTCTCCTGAAACACCACAGCATAATGGTATGTCGGAAAGGAGGAATCGAATCCTATTAAACATAGTTCGGTTCATGATGGGCTTTGCAAGTCTGTTGATCTTCTTTTGGAGATATGCACTCGAGTCGGCTTGTTATATTTTAAATTTTGAGTAAGTTCGTAAGTAAAATACCACATAAGATGTAGACAGAGTGTAAACCAGTACTTTCTCATCTTAGGATTTGAGGATATCCAGCTTATGTCAAACGTTTGAAAACTGACAAGCTTGGACCTAGGTCTGACAAGTGTCTATTTGTAGAATGCCCAAAAGAGACCAAGGGGTATTACTTCTATCTTGCTGATGAACAAAAGGTGTTCCTCCGTAATAGGTGAGTCTTTCTAGAAAGAGAGTTTCTTTGGAAAAGAACTAATGCCTCAGAGATTGAACTTGATGAAGTTCGATCGCTAGAAGAACCGACACAATTTAGTAAACCCATAGAGTCATATTTGATTAGATCAAATTTGAAATCTATTGTAGAAATATCTTTAAGAAGATTTAGTAAAGTATCACATCAACCAGATAGATACTATAATTTCTTAGTCTGGAAAGGTGATCCAGTTGAACTCGATGAGAACAATAAGGATCCGATCACCTATATGGATGCGATGCAGAGGTCTGACTTTGATAAATGATTGAAAGCCATGAAATTCAAAATGGAGTCTATAAAGTCAACAATGTATGGACATTGGTTAACCCACCTGAAGGGATAAAACTCATAGGGTGTAAGTGGATCTTCAAAAGGAAGAGGGGTACAGACGGAAAGGTGGAGATCTATAAAGTCTGTCTGATTGCCAAGAGTTATCATCAGCATTATGGTATTGACTATAATGAGACATTTTCTCCTGTGACAATGCTTAAGTCTATTCGGATCATGCTTGTGATAGCAACACATTTGGACTATGAAATCTAGCAAATAGATGTGAAAACAATCTTTTTAAATAGAGAGCTAGAAGAAGAGGTGTATATGATACAACCTGAAGATTTTATATCCACAAATGAGTCTAAGGTGTGCAAACTTCAAAAGTCTATTTATGGACTTAAGCAGGCATCTCGGAGTTGGAACATGCATTTTGATAAAGTGATCAGAACATATGGCTTCAATAAGAATGGAGAAGAACCCTGCATATACAAGTAGGTTAATAACTCTGTGATAATATTTCTTATTTTGTATGTAGATGACATTCTCTTAATTGAAAATGACATCCTTATATTACAAGGAATAAAGATTTTGTTGTCATCACAGTTTTTCATAAAAAATTTGGAAGAAGCATCCTACATCCTTGGGATGAAGATCTATAGAGATAGATCTAAAAGATTGCTTGGATTATCCCAATCGATGTACATTGATACTGTACTGAAAAGATTCAGCATGGAGAATTTCAAAAAAGACTTTCTTCTGATAGGTCAAGGAATTTTTCTCTCCAAAGTGATTGTCTGACAACTCCTTAAGAAAGAGAAAGCGTACGAGTAGAATTCTATATGCTTTGATAGTAGGATCTATTATGTACACCATGATATGTATGTGATCGAACGTAGCATACTCACTAGGAGTAGTGAGCAGATACCAGTCTGATCTAGGTGAGAACCACTGAAAGATCGTAAAAGCCATCTTTAGGTATTTAAGAAATACTAAAGATCAATGACTTATCTATGGAGAATCCGACTAAAAATTATAAAGTTTATAGACTCCAATTTTCAGTTGGATCATAACAACAACAAGAGCGTGTCAGGATATATTTATACCCTAAACGATGGAGCAATCTATTGGAAGAGTTTCAAGCAGCACACTGTGACCAACTCTACTTACGAGGTAGAATATATCATGGCATCTGATGCTACAAAAGAAACTGTATGGTTACAAAAATCATCAACGAGCTTGAAATAGCACCTTCTCTTGATGGTCCTATCTTATTGTACTGCGACAGCACTGGCACTATTGCTCAAGTGAAGGAACCAAAGTCATATCAATGGATCAAGTATATTCTGCACCACTACGATCTGATCTGAGAGATCATAGATTGAGGGAACATCGAGCTTCAAAAAATCAAGAGAAAGGAGAACCTGACCGGCTTATTTACTAAAGCTTTCGGTGTCAAGGAGCTCGAAAACTAAATCAAAGATGGGTATATGATATTGTACCAATTGGCTTTAGTCCAAGTGAGAGTTATTAAGAATTGTATCCTAAAGTCAATCGTCAGTCTGTTGATGATTGAGCTTATTATTGTAATTGTATATGAATTATTAAATTAATAAATATTTTTTAATTTTTTTATCACTATGTACATCTTATTTTGAACTTCTGTTATGTGATGAAATCTTTAAGACTATTTGATTCGATATAGGAGGATATATCGTTTAATCCTTAAACCTTAAGTTTATGACTAAATAATATACTATTACTAGGATGATAGCTATATCAAGCATAGATCGTTGTATGCTATGTACATTAGTTATCCGCTTAATCAAAAAGTGTGGAGACACTAGCATTGTATGTAAGTGAGACGTAGGAGTATATCTCACTGAATGTGATCAACTGCTGAGCACTCTACTGTCAAGAGTAGCTCACAAAGGATATGGATATAAGTATCCTTCTGACCTGAGATCATCATGATGACTTACAAGCAACTCACTATGCTTTGATGTCAGACTACTTAAATTTTTAATTCAGTGATGAAAGATTTTTGAGCACAGTCAAGTACTTATGAAGTCGGTGTGTGAGTCAAGATGGAATTGACCACTCCGAATAAGTAGGAGTTAATGTATCAGTGTGTTTCAATTTAGTAAAATCTTGGTCAGGATAATCCATGTGATGGATTTAAAAAATTGAAATACAATGTAAATGACCATATCAGGATTGACAGTTAAACTCTAGGTCACCTTGAGCATTTGGGTCAAAGGGATGAATTATACGGTAACCATATACCAATAGATTTTTAAATGATGCTTTGTAATTTTTGACCTATCCAAACATCGGGTATCATTACTAGATGGTCACTTTGATTGATATAGGAAGATTGTTCCTATACTACCAGATAGGTTCGAACCTATGGGATTCACACTTAAAAAAAAATTTCTGACTGATCATATGGCTGATCGATGATTAAAATCATTCTAAGATAAAACAGTCAATTTGATTGATGATTAACCCTGTGCAAAAGTTATAATAAATTAATTTACTAATTATTGATGAATTATAGGAGGATTGATTAGCAATTAGATTACTAATTAGCTCAATTTGATTGAGCATTAAGGTTTAGATCAAATCTAATTGAATTAGATTCAATTTGGTTTGACTCGATTAGGTTATGAGATGACCTAATCACTAAGGTTGCATTTGATGCATCACCAGATAATCTGGAAAGATAATCTGGATTACCTTCAAGATAGATTACCATCATTAAATTATAGTAATGTTGATTACTGTGTTTGGTACATATAGATAATACTGTAGTAAAATTACTAAAGTTCTTGATTGACATGTTTGGTATGACAATCAGATTATCGTAATATGAAATCAAATTTCTAAAATACCTCTTTAATCTTATAATAATATTATTATTATATTATATTATATTATTATATATAATGATATTTATATAATTATTATAATATAATATATTTTAATATAGTATATTATAATATTATATTATTATATTATAATAAACTATTATAATATAATATAATATGTCATTGAATAATATAATAATATAATATATTATACTATATAATTATATATAATAATATTATATTATATATTATGTTATATTAATAAAAGATATTCTTATAATATATTATATTATCAACATATTAATATATTATAATATATTATAATATAATAGTATAACAATATAGTTAATATATTATAATATAGAATAATATTTATATAATATACATTATAATATATATCAATATATAATATTATATGATAATATAATAATACATTTTAATAATATATTATAATATAATATACTATATTATTATATATAATAATATTATATCATATGGTATATTATATTAATATAAGATATTAAAAATATAATAATATTATTATAATATATAATAATAATATAATAATATATAGTAATATAATATTAATGATATTTGTATAATTAATATAACATAATATATTTTAATATAGTATATTATAATATTATATTATAATATTATAATAAACTATTATAATATAATATATTATATTATTTTAATATAATATATTATACTATATTATTATATATAATAATATTATATTATATATTATGTTATATTAATAAAAGATATTATTATAATATATTGTAATATTCATATGTTAATATATTATAATATATTATAATATAATAATGTAATAATATAATTAATATATTATTAGATAGAATAATATTTATATAATATATAATATATAATATATAATAATATATGATTATATAATAATAAATTATTATAATATAATATAATACACTATATTATTATATATAATAATATTATATTATATACTATATTATTTTAATATAAGATATTAATATAATATAATATATATTATTACAATATATTATAATAATAATTAAATATTATATTGTAATATAATAATATAATAATATAATAATATAATAATGATGTAATATAATATAATAATATAATTAAATATAATATAATATAATTTTATATATAATAAGATTCATATAATATATATTATAATATATTATCATATATTATATTATTGTAATATAATATAATTATTATGAAAATATAATAATAATAATATAATAATAGTATATTATATTATAATATATTATATCATATTATTATATATAATAAGGGGAGGATGAGAGCCATCGGGGAAGGAGGGTGAAGGGATAGATTTTGTATGATTTTTTTTTTGAAGGATAATTTTATCTAAAATTTTTTTACAACATTGCCAAATAAGTGGTAATCTAGATAGTCACCTCTCCCTAAGGCAATCCAGATTACCTCTTGAGAGATAATCTGGATTGCCACCTAAAAAGCATACCAAGCACAGTAATTTGGTGGACCCATGTTAAATTACCAGCAATCTGGATAGATTGCCAGCTACCAAATGCAACCTAAGGATGTTCGATTTCTGATTTGATCAGGACTTGAGCTCGATTAAGTTTTGATCTGATTAGAATTTAATCAAGATTATTTGTTATTTAATTTGATTAGGTTTAGTGATCCAATTGAATCTAACCTAATTTGGTTGGATTAAGAACCTAATTGGATGAGAAAATCGATTCGAATTCAAATCCCTTGCGTCTCCTTTCTCTGCACCCTCTTATTCTTCACGTGAGAAATTTTTTACGTGAATTTTTTCTCATGCCCAAAAGTAGTTCTATACCCACATCTAATATCCTTTTGAATTAAGAATTGGTTGGTCTAAATTTGAATTCAAATGGGTTTGAATTTAAATGAAAACCTAGAGTCTAAATTGAGTTGGACTCTTCTCTTCACGCCATCATCTTTCTCTATGCACAAGTACTTTTGCATGAGATTTTTTGCACCATTCTGATGTTAGTTGATCAATTTCTGAGTTTTCAAGAGGAGGATAAGGTTTGGTTCAAAATTTTATTCAAATTTGATTTGAATTGATGATAAGGATCAACCAATATTTGAAATTGAACCGAAACTATCTCTTTCTTATCCTTATCTTCCATGGGATGCCACTCTTAAGAAGGGATCAGTTTTGTATAAGAAAAAGAATAATTTTTGGTATGAGAAACCTCAGAGTTGGGGTGTGAAAAGTTGAGAGTGGATTGGACTTCCGTGCATGAGAAACAGAGGAAGTGATCTTCCTCTTGGGCATGAGGTGCAGGGTGGGTTTTAGGGTTTCAACTCTAGATTTGTGAGAAGAAAAATACAAGAGTGAGTCTTGTCCAATCTCCTGCACCACCACCTCCTTGTAAAGCTTCATCTCCTAATTCAGAGGAGTCTGAAAGATCCAAAGAAAGGAGCTTAGGTCAACCATCTAGAACCTTCAATGCGAGCTAGTACTCTTGTGAAAGAAGATCTGATCAGGGCTTCGAGTGGATGATCTGTAGAGATCGGACGATCTATGTGGCTACTCAGTATCAGCGAGAACTTCGTACCATACCTACAAGCAGTAGAGATCATCAACTTGTGAAAAAGTGATGAGTTCTGAGCTCAATCGATGTGATCTAAAGGTTAGATCAGATTCAGGGTATCGATGTGATCGATGCAGTTTTTTATTTTATATCAGATTTTATATATAAATTTTTTATGTCACAGATCCTTAATGGTAGTTTAGATCTGATTCAAAGTATGTTTAGAAGATTAAAATATTTATTTTTTTTATTTTTTTACTATAAAATTTTAAAAATACATACTTTGAACTATCTATTTTTTTTTCACAAGCCGTACTTGAGAAGTGGATGGATAAAGATAACAAGGCAAAGTGTTATATTTTAGTATCCATGTCCAATGATCTTCAGCAACAGCATGAAAACATGAGGACTGCTAGAGAGATGCTGACTCACCTGCAAGAGTTGTATGGTGAGCAAAGTCGCACAGCTCATTTTGAGATCTCCCAAAAACTTTTCAGAGTGAAGATGCATGATGGGCAGTCCATCAATGATTATTGTTTGACAATGATCAAGGATATCGAGGAGCTTCAGAAGCTCGATATGAACATGGACAAGGAATTGTAGATGGATCTAATCCTTCAGTCTCTTCCTGATTCATATAGAAAATTCATCATGAACTACTATATGAATAAAATCGATAGTACTTTGTCTGAGTTATTGAATATGCCGATAACAGCAGAGGGTACTTTGAAGAGTTCAAGACGTATAGTTCTGGCTGTGGAGTGGGCTTCCTCCAAAAAAAATCTTCTTTCAAGAAGAAGAAAAAGTCTGCAAAGAAGCAGAAGAACGAGGCCAAGCCCAAGAAGCAGGTTCTGAAGAAGATCGATGATAAAGAAAAGTATTTCCATTGCAACATCAAAGGCCACTGGAGGAGGAACTATCTAGCTTACCTGACGACTGTCAAGAGTAGAAAAAAGGATGGGCTTTCTGAAAGTACATCTAATATACCCATTATTGAAACTAATCTAACAGTTTCTTTTTCTTGAAGTTGGGTTCTAGATTGTGGATCAAGTACTCACTTGTGCACTTCTATGTAGGGACTTGAAGAAGTGAGAGGGCTGAGAGAAGATGAGATCATTCTCTGAGACAGCAATGGAGCAAGGGTTACTGTTGTGGCCATGGGACCTACCCTCTGCGATTACCATTAGGACTTAGTTTATTTTTAAAAGACTGCTATTATGTATCTGTAGCCAGTAAGAATTTGATTTCCATCTCTGTACTAGCATAGGATAATTATAATTTTTATTTCAATAAAGATATATGTTTAATTTATTTTGAAAATAAAATTATTGTATGTGCTTTCTTGATTGACGGTCTTTATCATTTGCATATGGATACGAGTGTAAATATTAATGAGTAAATTGTAAATGCTATCAGATCTAAAAGACTTAGAGAAAGGATTAGCCAAAAGTATCTGTGGCACCTTAGGCTAGGTCATATTAGAGAGGACAGACTCAATAAACTGGAGAAAGATGATCTTCTCAGATCATTGACTTCTGAGTCTTATTCGATTTGTGAATTGTGTCTTCAAAAAAAAGTGATCAAGCTACCCTTTATGGGACAAGGAGAAAGGGCCACTGAGATATTAGCCTTGGTACACACTGACGTATATTGTCCATTCGATGTACAAGCAAGGGATGGCTATGTCTACTTTATAACTTTTATCGATGATTATTCACAATATGGGTTTGTATATTTAATACACTGAAAGTCTGAAGCCTTTGAAAAGTTCATAGAGTTCAGATATAAAGTAGAAAAATAGATCAAAAAACTCATAAAGGTTCTTCGATCAGATCGAGGAGGAGAATATCTTAGTGGAGAATTTCAGATCAATCTAAAAAATAATGGCATAGTCTCATAGTAGATACCTCCAGAGATGTCTCAACTTAATGGGTATCCAAAAGAAAGAATCAGATCCTATTAGATATGGTCCGATCCATGATGAGCTTCATAAACCTTTCTGTCTTTCTCTGGAGATATGAATTACTTTCTGTGATTCATCTTTTGAATCAGATTCCTTCTAAATCTGTTCCTACCACATCATACGAGTTATGACATAATAAGAAGCCAACTCTTGGGTACCTCAAGATTTGAAAATATTTGGCTCATATCAAGTGATAGCAGATGGATAAGTTAGAGGCTAGGTCCTTTAGGGTTTATTTTATAGGATATCCTAAGAAAATCTTGGGATACTACTTCTATCTTTCTGAAGATCATAATGTGACTGTGAGCTATTATGTCATCTTTTTGAAAAAAAAAAATTATTCAAGATGGAGGCAATGGGAGAAAGATTGAGCTCGAAGAGAAAGTCTCTAAAGTGCATTGAGTTCAAGAATCTGAACTTAGTAATGAGCTAGTAGATGTGATACATTCACCACCTCATAGATCAAGTAAGGTCTCCCATCCTCCTGAAAGGTACTTAGGTATTCTTATAGAAGATTTAAAGGAAGCATTCCTTATAGGAGATAGGAATAGTAGGAATGATCTCAAAACTTACGATGAGGTAATGTTAGATATAGACTTTGAGAAATGGATGGAAGTGAGGAAGTCAGAAATTGATTCCATACATTCCAACTAGATTTGGTCCTTAGTAGATCCACCTAAAGGTATTGTACCCATTTAGTGTAAATGAATTTATAAAAAAAAATTTGAGTCAGATGGTAAGGTAGAGACCTATAAGGAAAGACTAGTTATAAAAAGTTATAGTCAACGTGAAGGCATTGACTATCATGAAATTTTTTCGTCCATAGCCATGCTGAAATCTATTCGTACTCTACTTACCATAGTAGTCTTTCATGATTATAAAATTTGATAGATGGATGTGAAAACTACCTTCCTAAATAGATATCTTGAGGAAGATATCTATATGGAGCAGTCTTTGGGTTTCACATCCAGTGTAGTGATCACAAGGTCTGCAAGCTGCAAAGATCTATATATGGACTTAAGCAAGCATCTCAGAGTTAGAACACTCGCTTTAATGATATGATCAAAATATTTGATTTTATCAAAAATTAGGAGGAGCCATGTGTGTACAAAATGATCAATGGGAGCGCTGTCATATTTCTCATATTTTACGTGGATGACATCCTTCTGATTGGGAATGATATTTTCATGCTGACATCAATCAAAGTATGGCTGTCAAAAGAGTTCACCATGAAAGACTTAAGAGAAACTTTCTACATTCTTGGTACAAAGATCTATAGAGATAGATCTAAGAGAATGATAGGACTCTCACAACGAATGTACATAGAGGAGGTGCTGAAGAGGTTCAGCATAAAAAACTCTAAGAGGGGTCTTTTGTCCCTTAGACATGACATTTATCTCTCCAAGAAGATATGTCCTGACACACCTGAGGAGATCCAGCGCATGAGCAAGATCCCTTATGCTTCGATAATAGGGAGTCTTATGTACACTATGTTATGTACACGATCTGATATAGCCTTTATCGTGAGTGTCACGAGCAGATATCAGATAAATCTAGATGAAGAATACTAGATTGCTGTTAAAAATATTCTTAAGTACTTGAGAAGGACTAAAGATTTGTTGTTGATCTTTGGTAGAGGATCGGAGCTAAAAATAGAGGGATACACTGATTCCGACTTCGTAACTGATGTCGATGATAGAAAGTCTGCATCAAAGTGTATCTTCTTGTGTAATGATGGTGCGGTTAGCTGAAAAAATTTCAAGCAGCCGATCATTGCAAATTCGACCATGGAAGCTACATATATCACCATCTCTGAAGCTACTAAGAAAGTCTTTTGGTTCAAAAAGTTTATTGTGGAGTTGAGTGTGATGCCATCAGATGCCATTGCACATAGACACGCGTGGGCGAAGGAGATGCATTTTGAGTACTGGTGGTACTGGACAAGCTCTAGGGGGCTAAAAATAGAGGGATACACCGATTTCGACTTCGTAACTGATGTCGATGATAGAAAGTCTGCATCAAAGTGTATCTTCTTGTGTAATGGTGGTGCGGTTAGCTGAAAAAAATTTCAAACAGTCGATCATTTCAAATTTGACCATGAAAGCTACATATATCACCGTATCTGAAGCTACTAAGAAAGTCTTTTGGTTTAAAAAGTTCATTGCAAAGCTGAGTGTGATGCTATTAGATGCCATTGCATTGTACTGTGATAACAATGGTGCCATAGTTCTAATTAAGGAGCTCAGGTCTCATCAGAAGTCCAAGCATATAGAGTGATAGTTTTACATCATACGTGAATATCTCGAGAAGAAGTTCATCGAAGTGCAAAGAGTCGACTCCACGCTAAACATGGCAGACCCATTGACAAAGCCTCTCACCCAGTAGAAGATCAAAGCTCATCTTGAGAAGATGGGTCTTAGGTATATAGTCAATTGGCTTTAGGTCAAATGAGAGTTTGTTGAATTTGTACCATAGAAACCAATTGTTGGCTGACACATTATGTATTTTCAGGACTTAAACTTGTAACTTTTTATTATTAATAAAGGATTTTTTTATTCCAATCAAGTTTATGTATCCATGATTTGTCTTAAAAATTGATAAAGATGATTTTTTGTATATTCTTAAAGTATTAAGAATTTAAGACATACATTAATTAGAAGTTAATTTTTAAATGCTTTCGATTAAAAGATCATCACGGAGGACGGTGATCCATCCATTCAAGATCGATGCACAGTTCACCTCCCTTATGGGTAAATAAGTCTCGAGTCTGCAATATAGGGATACTAGGGTGAGGGTGCGGGTGGTTGTTAGAGAATAACTTACGCTAAGCGTGACCAACATGAAAAATCACATAGATATCTACTCACTCATCAGTGATCTTCTCGATGCTGCAGTGATGTGAGTGGTCCTTTGACCTGCGGTGTCATTAGCTATTCACAGCGAGACTACTAAGTTTTACTATATATTTTTTTGATCCCTAACCATTCGGATCTTTGCTGTATATATTGGCTTCAGTAGGTTCAGGTTCACTGTTTGGAGTAGGATGCACCTAGAAAAAATTTATCGATCTTGATAGAAAAGGAGAAGTCCTATGCGATTTGCGAGACTGAGTTCAGAAAGTCTTTGGCCAAAGTAAGTGTGAATATTAGAAAAAAGTTTTCACGTAATTCACAAATGAACTTGAGTCGAGCCTATCTAGCATATGACTGACATTGGGGTCTGATGAGTTTTTCATGATCTCCATCAAATTGGGACTTACGATAGAAAGACTGAATTATATGTTAACTGCATCTAGGGGTTCATACTTTTATTCTATTGGGTTGCTACTACATACTGCTAGATATCACTGATAGATTGTGATCTCATCGGGCGTTATTTTGATGATCGATAATCTTCGAAGGATAGAATTGAAAATATTCCAACCCATCGAAAAGAGTTTCGATGATATTGTCATAGAGATCATAATATATCTCATTACTAGATAGAATAGAACCTATGGGGTCACACATTAAGAGATTTAATCTTGAATTTATCAATTAGACTTATAAAATTTTAATTGGGTTAGGATTTATTGAAATCCTATTGAATTTAAGAGAATCATGTTAGCACATGATTAAACTTAATTCTTCTCGAAACTTCGATTGAATCAAGTCCATAGCCTTCAACCTAATCTAAATCCTTTTGAGTTTAATTGGGCTCCTAATTGTGAGCCCAAGAGGATTGGATTAAGTCAATTAGTTGACTAAATTATCTCCTCATTATCTCTATATTATCTCTTAATTATCTCTTAGTGGTGTGTGGAATAGTTGGAAAGAAGGGTGGCACCTTCCTCCCTTTTTGGCAGGACCATGGGGCGCCAACCCTGGATAATATTTTAGGGGCCTATCCCCTCCAATGGATGGGCATGGAAGGGGAGAGAGAGAGGTCACAGCCCCTCTCATATGCCAGAAAACCCTAAGGGTGCCAAGTGTTTGCGCCCCATCTACCTGCCCCACATGACATGAGGTGCCCATTCAGATTTTTATATCTGACTGGGGCACCCCATGTTCTTAACAAAAGAGGATGATTACATACCAATTAAGTCTGATTTTATTGAAAAATAATTAGATTAAAAAGATAAAATTTTTTATGAGATAAGAATGTGCTTTTTTAAGTTAATTGGATTCCTCTTTTGAATCAGAGAAGGGCCTATATAAAGAGAAGGTCACCTAGGGTTTCATAAGTTCTTTTTTATTGATTAAAAACTAGATCTCTCTCCTTCTCCACGCCACTTCCTCTCTCCCTCTTTCCTTTCCATGCCCAAAGGTTGGGCGTCCCTCTTTTCTACATGCCAAGTTGAGGTGATCTTCTTCCAGAGTGAAGAACGTGGAGAAGAAGGCTGTAGATCAAAGAGTTAATTCTGTAGTCTTGATTAAAAAATTGATCAAGGTTCTGAAGGACTGAGATCCTACATGAAGAAGAAGGATCTACTACAAGAAGATCGATTTGAGGTTGATCATAGTGGATATCCATAGAAGTCGGACACATGTGCGGCTCGAGGAACTTTGAACCAGTGATCATCGATAGTGATGAATTTCTACTTGTGCTAAGGTATTGAGATTTGATCTCATACTAATTTTAATTTTTAGATATATGTATGTTCTTTTCTTTTGGACTTAGGTAGGATTAGATAAGATCTAATGCTTGTGAGATTAAAGGGTTTAACCTAATTATTTTTTTACTACGATCAAAAGATTTTTGAAATCTACACATGCACCCTACCCGACTTTCCAACAACTTACAGTATTTTTGGATGTACTGCTTTATTGTGCAACCATAGGAGCAGTATTATTCAAATTTGACTGTATATAAATGAAGGGTCAAACTTAACTAGACACTATAGTCTGTTGTGCAACCATAAATTTGACTGTATATAAATGAAGGGTCAAACTTAACTAGACACTATAGTCTGTTGTGCAACCATAAGGCTATGAGTATGCTAGAGACAAGATAAAGTTGAGAATTGTATGGGATGCAATTGAAAAAAATTTCCTACCTTTGAACTCATATGGGGTTGTTGTGTAACCACAAAGCATCTGTGAAGAATTAGGATCTCAATCCCACTAACAAAGCCTATTAGTGTTTCTCGTTTATCATAGGAGAGGGCTATGGTATTCGATAAAATAATAAGAGATAATTAGATAAAAGTTCTTTTCTAGTTGTATGTATATCATCATGAGTTGTCTGCTTAATTATGTTATGTTCTTTATTTACGTAGATTAGTTCTACATTATGGCATCTTCATTATCACTGCATGAAATTTTAGATGCAAATAAATTGACAAATCCAAATTATATGAATTGGTTGAAGAATTTAAAAATTATGCCCACTCAAAAGAAAATCTCATATATCATCGGTGCCCCTGACTTTGAGCTTGTAGGGAAGGATACTACGGAGGATGAGATAGCCACATACAAGATATGGCAGAATAATTGTCTTACTATCAAGTGTATCATACTGGCCTCTATGAGTAATGAGTTACAGAGGTAGCGTGAAAGTATGGATGCTCAGTCTATACTGCTCAATCTTAAAAAGCTGTATGGTGAACAGAGTAAAACTGTTAGGTATGAAATATCCAAGCAGATATTCTATACTAGAATGATAAAAGTCACATCCGTACAAGACCATGTTCTCATGGTAATTGACTTGATTACTCGATTAGGTCAATTGGATTTTGTGATGGATGGAGAGTTAAGTCAGGATCTGATCCTGTAATCACTCCAGAATTATTCTCTCAATTTATTATGAATTATCATATGAACAAATTGAATATCTCTTTGCCTAAGCTGTTGAATATGCTCAAAACAGTTGAAAGCCATATCAAGAAAGATAAGGCTCCACTTCTTCTTGTGGATAGGATCTTCAAGAAGAAGACAGGCAAGAAAGGTTCAAAGAAAAGATTGAACCCTAAAGGTGGCATCATGAAGATAAAGAAGGAGAAAGTCTCCAGACAAGGTACTTATTTTTACTGAGGCAAGGCAGATCACTGAAAAAGGAATTGCAAGGCTCACTTTGCAATTGTAAAGCCTGGTGCAAGTGTTGGATCAAGAAGTATGTGTGTGATACATACTAATTTGTCATTAAATTTTTTAATATCAAATTCTTAGATATTGGATACCGCCTGTGGTTCTTATAAATGTAAGTCATTATGGAGATTATAGAAAATTAAATTATTAAAGAAGCATGACTTTGAGCTTTATGGTACTAGAGGAAAGATCCTCTAGGCTGAAGCTGTTGGAAACTATCTCCTGAATTTGCCTTCAGAAAAGATCTTAGAATTAGAAAACTATTATTAAATACCTAAGATCATTAGAAATATAATTTTAGTACCTTTGTTGTTGCAACAAGGTATTGAAATTAATTGAAAAGATAATGGCTGCTCTGTTTCTTATTCTAACAAGCATTATTGCAATGCCATATTGGATAATGGTCTTCTAATACTATCTCTTAATGATAATATCTTTTATAATGATAAAAATAAAAAGCAAAAAAGAGAAGAAGTTAATAATACCTTGCTTTGGCATTGTCGGCTTGATCAATATGTGAGACAAGAATTAACAAGTTGTGCAAAAAAAATTTCTTTGATCCTTATGATTAAGAATCATTGGAACCTGTGAATCTTATCTTATGAAAAAATGACCAAAACTCTATTTACTTGACATAGAGAAAGGACAAGTGAGTTATTAGAAGTTATGCATACAGATGTATGTGGTCGTATGACAACTTCGACCAAAGATAGATACTCTTATTTCATCACTTTCACTGATGATATGTCAAGGTTCGGATATGTATGTCTTATGAAACATAAATTCAAAGTCTTTAATAAATTTAAAGAGTGTCAAAGTATGGTCAAGAAGAAAACTAGAAAGTATATTAAAATCTTTTGATCTGATCGAGGAGGTGAATATCTTTCTGGTAAATTTTTGGATCAACTTAAAGAAAAAGATATTCTCTCTAAGTGGACCCCTCCATATACACCATAGCTAAATGGTGTAGCTGATAGGAGGAAACACACCTTATTGGATATGGTGCAATCCCTGATGTGCTTTACAGATTTATCGATTTTCTTCTAGGGATATGCCCTAGAGACTGTAATGTACATTTTGAATAAAGTACCTTAAAAATCTATGCCTAGTACTCCATATGAGATATGGAAAGGTAAGAAGCCTATTCTTAAGTATCTTAAGATTTGGGATCATCCAACTTAAGTTAAAAGAAAGTTTGGACAAAAGCTAAGTGCTAGGATAGATAAATATTTATTTGTAGGATATCCAAAGGAGAGTATAGATACCTCTTCTATCACCCTACTGAACAAATGATTTTTTGTTAGTAGGCATGCTACTTTTATGAAAAAATAGTTTATCCTAGAAGTGGACAGTGGGAGGAAAATTGAACTTTACCAAATTAAACTTGATAAAATTCAAGACCTATAAATAGTCGTACAAGATATTTCTCAACCAGAAGTATTCATTGATGAGGTACAATCACAAGACACACCTCATCTCTGAAGGTCAGAAAGAGTGCAAAATGCATCTTTGAGGTATCGATTTATTATTGAGAATAATGAAGCCCACATCATTGAGGATGATGAACGTTTGATCTATTCGAAAGTTGTCATGAGTAGGGACTTAAACAAATAGCTAGAGACTATAAAATCTAAAATAGACTCCATATACATCAAGTGTGGACTTTGGTTAATGCACCAGAGAGTGTAACCCCTATTGGGTGCAAATAAATCTATTAGAAAAAGATTAGAGCAGATGGCCAAGTTAAAACCTATAAAGTTAGATTAGTGGCTAAAGATTTTAGACAATAATAAGATGTTGATTATGATTCTCACCTGTTGCCATGTTTAAATCTATTCAGATTATGCTTGCTATAGCAGTATTTCATAACTATGAAATCTAGCAAATGGATGTAAAGACCACCTTCCTTAATGGTTATCTTGAGGAAGAGATTTACATATCTTAGCCAGGAGGATTTATTTCAAGTGGAAGAGCAAATCAAGTATGCATGCTTAAAAAATCCACTTATAGATTACTGCAGGCCTCGAGGAGTTGAAATATCTAGTTTAATGTCACAGTCAAAGAGTTTGGCTTCATCAAAAATATGGATGAACCTTATATATATAAGAAGACAAGTGAAAGTGCTATTATCTTCTTAGTATTGTATGATATACTTCACATTGGGAATGATATCCCAATATTGTAATTAGTCAAGATATGGCTATCAAGTAAGCTTTCTATAAAGAACTTGGGTGAAGCATCCTCGGTATTAAGATCTATTGGATAGATCTAAGAAGATGCTAGGCTTGTCTTAGTCTAGATACATAGACCTTGTGCTGAAGAGGTTCAACATAGATAGAAGTAAAAGAGGTAACTTATCCATGGGTCAATGCATACATATCTCTAAAAGGATATCTCCTAAGATATCTGAAGAAAGAAATAGAATGAGTTTTATTTCTTATGCTTCGATCATAGGTTAAATTATATATGCTATGCCATGTACCAGACCTAATATTGCCTATGCCTTGGGCATAGTCAGTAGATTTCAAGCAAATCCAAGAGAAGATCATTGAAAAATAGTGAAATACATTCTTAAGTACTTGAAAAGTACTAGAGAAGCAGTGAGTTGGAAGAGTTTTAATTAGCAAAATGTAGCTGACTCGATTACTGAGCTAGAATATATTATTATAAGTAAAGTTGCTCAAGAAGCTGCCTGATGAAGAGTTCATCAATAAGTTGGGTATGGTTTCAGAGAATGGATGTCCTATGTCACTTTATCGAAAGAACACTGGGCTGTTTTCTTAAGAAAGGGAACCAAGATCTCATCAAAAATTCAAATACATTCTAAGGTACTTTCACCTTGTTCATAAGACTATCAAGAGACAAGATGTAGTCATTGAATAAGTAGATACAAAGAATAATATAGCAGACCCACTCACTAAAACTCTACCACAGTAGCAGTTCAATCGTCACTTCGATTGTATGGGGTTAAAATATAAGAGTGATTGGCTTTAATACAAGTGAAAGATTGAAAGAATGGTGCCCTACAAGCTAATTAAAATTTATATTTTGATGGACTATTCTTTAATTTTTCAAACTCATGTAATGATATTTTATAATATATATATAAGGTATTTATGCTTCATCATATGCTGCATCTTATATTTGTCATGATTATGATGAATCCCATAGATTAGGATAATAATTTTAGGGCTATAATAAGATCATATTTGTGAGATCTAAAATCTTAAAATTTTAATCTAAAATATTTTCAATCATTAGAACATTGAGTCGGGGATCAACCTTTCTGAAAAGACTGACACATTCTATGTATGCTCGATGGAAAAGATGATTGATCTCACAGTCACTTGTGTGAGATACTAATACAATGATGTGGGTGCTCATTGGAGAATGAGTTCACTTAATTCATCTAACTTGAGAACATCTTATGGAGCCTTACATGCATGTCAAAAGATAGTTCTCTTAGTGGGAGTTATGCAAATGATCCTTAAACTTGAGGCCACCATTAAATATTATGCACATGAACTCATATTTTGGTTCATATCCCGGCATAACATTAAGACATGTACGAGATATTTTGGATATGATGTAATATATATGGAGGTTGTGAGTCAGTCAATAAGGAATCGATCACTCCTAGTAAAAAGAGATGACATCCCATGTATTCTCATCTCTAGATAACTCAAAAAATCTCTGGTTAGAGCAGTATGAAGATTAGAAGGAGTTTTCTAATACTTTATTAGAGTTATTATTAATTGATGGAGAATCAACAAGAATATGTGCTTGAGTTTGATATAAATTCATACTCATGAATATATTCGGGATGCAGGATGATCAAAGGATTGAATTGTACGGTATCTTACTGCTGAAAGATATTTTTTTATATTTTTATCAAAATTTTATATCTTCTGGATAGACATGATATCTTGTTAGATGTCAATCTTATCTTATAAATTTGATTGAATTAAAGAGTTTAATTTGATCATCAATTAAAAAAGATTTTAATTGTTGAAATCGGATTAACTCGATTAGACCTAAATTAGTTAGATTGGATTCAAATCAAATCAGATCAAATTGCATCCGAACCTACTGCTGGCTAGATATAAAATTCAATGAGTCACACACAAAAAAAATTAATCAGAGTCTAATTGAATTAGATCATATTTGCAGGATGAACATGCTAGCATATATTACAAACCCTAACTCCTATGTTCGAATCGAATTCGATTTGATTTCTAATTTGGGCTAATTAGTTTCAATTAAATTCAATCTAATTTTGGGTTTAAATTGGATTGACCCATGGCTAGTTGAGCCAAGGGTTGGGTGCAAACATCAGGGTTCCACATGCCAAAGAATTTTGTGGAGCATGGAGAGTTTGTTTTGTGTGTAGATTTATGGTTGGCGCCCCATGGGATGGGATGCCTCCTTCCTCATGTTTATCTTTTTAGTTTCCATGCTATTTTTCCTTATGGGCATGGGGCATTTGGTCGGCCATCTGATGCCTTAGTTAAGTGGATAAAGATTGGATCAAATTTGAATTTGATCTGATCCCTAGCCGCACCCTAATCCATGTGCCACCTAGAGTCGAATTAGTTATGGACTCATAAGTATATTGCATACCTATTTTTTCTCTACTTTTTCCACTTCAAAATAGAATTGGCACCCCTTTTCTAGGCCATTGGATGGCCATAAGATTATTTCTTATCCATTGGATAAGATGGGTGCTTCAGTGAAGTCATGCGACACTTCAAAAAAACATCAGAGAATTTTTTTCGAAGAGTCCTTCTATGTGAAGCAACTCTTGGATTGATTCTCCATGCTTTCCATATGTCCCTAACTTGCGATAGGTGTGAGAAATTGAGAAGAGGCATGAGATCTATTGGATGGGTGTGAGATGATGTTTGGATGGAGCATGAATGGATCCTTACGATGTCCGATCATCAATTATAAATAGATTGCGGTCGGGTATTTAGATTCATTCCAATCTCTTCTTTCTTACCACTTCTCCCTATTATCTAGTTGTCCACTTCCTTCCCTTATTAGGATAAGTCCTAAAATAGTAAGGACAAATCCAATTTTAGGATAAGATCTTAGGAAGAGAATTAAGAAAGATAAGAAAAAAAGAAAGGTAGAGATATGAAGGCTAGGAGGAGAGGAAGGAAGCCTCAAAGTTGTGATGTCCCGAAGAATTCTTGGAGAAAGAATTTAGTGGGAGGAACCAATTAGGAAGCGAGAGTCATGATCAAGATCCTATGTGGATCATTGTTGGAGGACGAACATTTGAGTGCCTGGTGGAAGCTCTATCAGAATTTTGGATTTAGCGATACAGATATTCCTCTATACCTTACATATTGTTATGTATGTTTATGTATATGATTGTTAATCATCAAGGAGATTGTGGATTAGGGTTTAATGGTTAGAATTTCATAGTAATTTTTTTTAAAATTTGTGCTTTCACTATACCATCATAATTCTACAAATAACTTTGATCTAAAATATTTTCAGTCATAGGATCATTGAGTCGGAGATCAATCATATCGATAAGACTGACACATCCTATGTATATTCAATGGAGAGGATGATTAATCTCATAATTCTTTATGTTGGGATACTAATATAAGGATGTGGGTACTCATTAAAGAATGAGTTCACTGAACTGATCCACAGAGAGAATATCTGATGGAATTTTACTAGCTTGTCAAAAATGATATTTAAGTCCTTTAAAAGGGCCTGGTCGCGTGAAACAATTACGGTGTGGGTCTTTGGGCTTGGTCTTTTATGGGAGAGGACCCATGATCTCATGTGGAGGCACAACGAAGACTAAACCCTTGAAGAGAGATGCATACGGTGCTGTGAAAGAAGGAGCAGGAGGCTCCTAGACAGCGGACAGTGATCGCTTCAGGGGTTCAGAAGGTCTTCCAAGAGAGAGAGCTTTTATGAGGAAGAACTTTCTATGAGAGAAAAATTGGGTGTACGAAGGTTGAGGGTGAGATCTCCTCTTGTAATATTTCTTTGTTAGTTTATTTTTTTACCTCATTATGAAATCATTTGAACATTTCAAATGATTCAGATTTGTGTTTCATCAAGTAGACGTACCCATACCTAGATAGATCATCTATGAACGTAATGAACTAGTAGTATCCTTTGCTGGCACTAGTGCTCATGGATCCACATGCATCAGTATATACAAGACCCAGAATATCACTGGCTCGTTCACCATTTCTAATAGAAAGTGATTTGGTCATTTTTTCAAGTAGACAAGATTCACAGATTGACAATGATTTATAATCATTGTCATCAAGACTTCTTTCTTGAGCTAACCTGTTCATCCTGTTCTTGTTAATATGACCTAGCCTACAATATCAAAGGTAGGCATCCGTGACATCGACTATTCTAGGGCATTTATTAGCTGTGTACATTATATTAGCTCATGATACAATATAAATATCATTGTTCAACTATCCACGCATTATAGTAACACCATTCAAAATGATGTCATAAAAGTTTTTCTTTATTAAAATTATAAAATTTATTTTGGACAAAAGGCCTACAGAAATGATATTCAAAAGAAAATTGAGGTAGTAATGACAATCATTAAGAACAATAAAATGAGAATCGAACACAAGCTTGATAATTTCTAAAGCTAGAACTGAAACTGATCTTTCATCTCCAACGTTTCAGAATCTCTCACCATCTCCAAATCTCCTACTGATCTGAAGTTCCTGCAATGAATTACAAATGTTAATAAGACTACTAGTATCCAACACCCAGATCATTGTATCAAAAATTGAGAAGTTACAAAGTGTTATCATATAATTACCTTATCCAGCAGTCGATTGCTTCTTCTTCTTTGACCTGTTCGAATCAAGAAAAGCTATGTAATGAGGATAGTTTCTCTTCCAATGACCTTGCTTTCTATAATAGAAGTACTCTGCCTGACTTTAGTCAGCTTTGAACTTGGGCTTCTGGGTCAACTCCCAGTACTTTGTACCTTCTTGCTTTTCTTTTTCTTTCCTTTCTTAAAAGGATGACAACCACCTGAAAAAGATCCTCCCACTACATACACCGTCTCCTTATGGAGCTGGTGATCCTTCTCAAAAGTCTGTAGCAATCCCAACAGACCATGGTAGTTAACTACGGGCTTCGTCATTCTAAAATGATTGAGAAACAGCAGGTAGGATTTGGGTAGGGAGTATAGGATCGCATCCTTCCCAAGCTATTCGTGAAAGAAAAAATCGAGCTTGCTTAGACACTCGATCTATTCAATCATGTACAATATATGACTAGTAACCGATGCTCCTTCTCTCATCTGAGTATTAAAAATGGCACAACTGGTCTTGTAATGCTCAACATCGTCGGGAGTACTAAAACACTCTCTCAACACTTTGAGCATGTCCTCTGGCTGAGCTTCTTCAAACTTTTGACTGAACTCGTCGTTCATAGAAGCCTGTATTATACAACAAACCATGGTGTGGTCGTTGAGCCACTTCAAGTAAGTCTCTCGAACTGTGCCATGAGCATTGAGAGCAGGCTCCTCAGGTGTCGGATCTGTAATGACATACAAGATCCGCTCGTGCTCCAGGATGATTTTTAATTTTCGATATCAGTTATCAAAATTGGATCCCATCAACTTCTCATTATTTTAAGGCCATAACTGCATAAAAGAAAATAAAACCTAATCAGTATATAAAGTAATTAAGCCTAAAGACATGGACTTTTGTCTAAAGGTTCTCTCACTATTTTATACTAATTGGTAGCCTCTACCTTCAATTTAAAAAATTATTTTAATTTTTTAGTGAGTACTAGAATCCACACAGACTACACATAAGTCCAACTTTGGCTGGCTCACCCATGTGCATCCATGGGTAGATTTTTAATCAATTATTTCATCAAATAATTTTGAGTAATTGGTTTAGCCCTAGGTAACTTTTTAGTTAACTTTGGACTTCTCTGCAAGCCCTGCCTAGATCCAACCATTAACATGATCATTCTTAAAAATCTAAGTACCAAATGATCAGGCCCGACTTTGACCGACTAACCTGATCACTTGCTAGAGAGACTTGACTAACTCATCATACTAATGGACCCATTATCACCCAACTTAATAGGAGGCTATGATTTAGTTATCACCATAACTATCTCATTTAAGGGACCTAATAATTTAGAGAATTTAATTTATGAGTGAAGAGAAAAGAAGAGAAGATATCAACTAGTAAACCACAATCCTTCCACTGACTTCACCAAATCATTGAATTAGATTAAGATCACACTGGTTGAATTGGTACCTAGATTAGTCACACTGATCAACTTTAATGGCATGGATCAACTCGAATCACTTAGCAATCTAATCAAAATATTGAAAGAATAATACCCTACAAGTCAATCACATATGAGATGTGATAGGATGTTTATTATAATTTATCTTTCAGACTCATGTAATTGATATTTATATTAATAAAATAGATATTTTTGATTTATTATATGCAGCATCTTATTATTTTTTAAGATTGTAATGAACCCCATAGGTCTGGACAATAGTTTTAGGATCGTGAAGAGATTATGTCAGTGAGACCTAATTTCTCAATAGCCCTGATCTAAAATATTTCTAGTCGTTGGTATATTGAGTTGGAGATCAATGACACTGGTAAGACTGGCAGGTCTTATGTATGCTCAAAAATAAGGGTGGTTGATCTCATAACCACTTGTATAATGACACTAATACAAGGATATGGATGTTCATTATAGAATGAGTTCACTAATTGACCTGAGAGAATATCAAATGGAGTCTTATTGACATGTCAACTGATGATTTTTTAGTGGGAGTTGTATAAGTGATCCTTAGACCTGAGGTCACCATGGTACCTTGTGTATATGGATTCATATTTTGGTTTATTACCTAACTTGATTCTTTGATTCTTGTGTGGAATGTTCTGGATATGGTGAAGTGTGCATGAAGATTGTGAGTAATCAATAAGAGATCAGTTACTCCTAATAAGAGGAGTGAACATCTTATGTGATCTCATAAGATGATGATTCTGGAAGTCTTTGGCCAAAACAGGATGATAATTAGAAAAAATTTTTTAATATATCATCAACTAAATCATCACCTTCAGATCAAGATACATATAGATAAGTGATTGAGTTTGACATATTTTTATATCCACAGCTCATCTGGAATGTTGTTTGACTGAAGGATTGAATTACACAGGAACTTACCACTGAAAAGTATTTTGATAATTTTTCATCAAAATTTTAAATCTTTTAAGTAGTCATGACACATTGCTAGACATCAATCTTAACTTATGGGCTCATCAGAATTGAAAGAATTTAATTTTGAAATCAAGTTGAAAGAGTCCAAGTTGATTGGGACCTTCGGGTGACCTAATCTCATCGAATTAGGATTATGTTGAAAGTCTGGATCTCCTGCTGGCTAGATTTGAAATTCAATGGATCACACACTTTAAGATTTGATTTTAGTCTGATCTAATTAGAGTTTAATATAAATTTTATAGATTAATTTGATATGCTAGCACATTGTATTAACCCAAGTTCTCAAATTGGTTTAGTTCAAAGTGTTTGAGCTAACCTAGACCAGTTACCTTTGACCTAATGGGCTTGGGCCAATTTGGATTGGATCCTTATCCAACTAGAACTAGTTTCAAGTGGAAAAGGACTCCTCTACACCCATCAAAAGTCATGATAAAATATAAATAGCACCCCCTTATTTTTGACATGTGAAATGAAGAGTCCTTAATGAAGGCTCTTAATTTTTATGTGTTGCCATATTTTTCCAATCATATCTCCTATATTTTGTCACCAAAATTTATTAAATTTTTTATGACACATAGAAGAAGGAGTGTTCTTCTACTTCAAATATCTAGAATACCAAAAATTTACTTGGTGAATTTATTCACTGCATGGGAAGTTGAAGCACCAAAGGTTGGCGCCCCTTCATCCCATGTGATGTCCCTTGGTCCCCTATTTATAGGGGATGCACTAAATGGCTAATTATTATGATTTTTGATTGAAATTAGAGAGGAAGGATGTGGTAAATATAGAAAAAATTTTGAAAAAATTTTAAATAAAAAGAAAGAAAAATTTGAGTGGCAAAAGTTGCAAGAAGGGTGGTGAGATTTTTAGCAAGTGTTGTTAGTGTGCCCTAGGATTTGATTTTTTTTATGTATTGGAGTCAAAAATCAAATACTAGGTTGTATGACATCTAAAAAGTATCTTTTTGGTATCATTCTGGTGTCAATATTGAAAGCAACTGGGCTTTGGCACGATCGTGACATAAGTTCGAAGCCGACAGTGTTCTTGAGAAGATAAGGCTGTGGTAGCGCACCAGTTGGAAAGGATCTTGACCAACTTTCGTGTAGATCACCATTGGAGGAGTTCTATCTTGGAGTCTCATGGAGAACATCAACATGCCACTTTTTTATTTTGGTGAAAGTATAAAATTCTATCCCTTTTTGTGTGCTTATTTTTATTTTATTGATATCGACAAGGTGATTCTAGGGTTTGAATTTTGGCTCGATAGTTTTATTTGATGAAGCTATTGATTTATATGATTTTAAAATTTTTAAAAATTATTTTTTATTACATGGTCAGAACCCAACAGTGGTACAGAACCATCCTTATCTGATTCGATCAAACAAGTATATTATAGTAGCATAGAATCGTTCTTGTTCATATCCTGCCAAAAATGTAGCATTATTTTTAACATCAATTCTTCAAACTCAAAAATTATTTTTTGACTTTTAGTGAACCATGATTCTAAATTTTAATTATTAAAATTATAAATTTATGATAATTTAAAATTTTATTATCATGATAGCATAATGCTTAAATCGATGTATAGAAAATAAGGATGTTATGCATGCCTAATTAGATTAGGGTTTGTTATATTATATGAATTTGTTAGTCATATGTTATGACTCCGATTGCACCCTTATATAATTTTTGCCATGATAATATGATTACTATTATGAATAGTAGAAGCATGCAAATTTGCATAATTTATAGTGTACATTTTATGCGCTTATAGTTAGGATGTGCCGAGACCAGTTTAAAGTCTCTCATTTAATTATATTAAGTTGTAATGTTGGAAATCACTTTTTAATCAAAAGTCAAATTCTTAAGATCAATTGGTATCGAAGAAAGTATGAATGGTGATTTTCTAATTAGCTCCGTATGATGGCCTGACCAACTCTATTAGTGTCTAGAAAAGCTATGGAGAACCTCCCGCCTACTTACCTGGCTAATTTGATCTTATTGAATTTCGGACTTAGATTGATTAAGTGATGTAGATATTACAAGGGCCTTCCTTCAAACTTGATCAATAGAGTATGTCAAGATCTTAGTGAGCTTGTTGTGCTATCCACAAGGTTTACTATAAAAATTGACATGATATTGATCAAGTACATATTGATGCTTATAGCATATTTGAATAGTGTTGCGTTGTTGTGCTATCCACAAGGACGGCATTGTTTAAGCATGACCATATGGGATTGAAGGGTCAACTTAACTAGAACACTATAGCTTGTTGTACTATCCACAAGACTATATGTGATCTAGAGGTCAGAATGAAAGATGTTAAGAATTATAGAGGTACAATTAGTAAAGAGTTACCTACTCTTGAACTCATGAATGCTTGTTGTGCTATCCATAAGGTGTTTATAAGGAATAGGGATCTCAACCCCACTAAGAAATATTAGAATATTTCTTAATTTTTATATTTAAGGGCTATGAAGTTTGATAAAATAGTGGGAGACACAATTAGATAAAAGTTCTAGTCTGGTTGTGTATGTCATCATGAGTTATCCGCTTATATTATGTTCTTGTTGTTGTAGATTAACTATACATATGGCATCCTCACTTTCACTTAGAGGTATCCTAGATGCAAATAAGTTGACTAGACCTAACTATGTCGACTGGTTAAAAAACCTAAGAATTATTCTCACTCAAGAGAAAGTCTCCTACATTTTGGATACACCTGCTCCAGATTCTCTAGGGGAAGATACTTTCGAGGAGGATAGGGCTGCATATAAAATATGAAAAGATGACAGTGTGACTGTCAAATGCATCATGCTTGCCTCTATGAGCAATGAGCTCCAGAGGCAGTATGAGGATATGGACGTTCCCTCTATTCTCCTTAATCTTAAGGAGTTATATGAGGAACAAAGTCGAACTGCTCGATATAAAATATTGAAGCAATTGTTCCATGCCCGTATGACTGAAGACACCTCCATGCAAATACATATCCTAAAGATGATTGATTTAATCACTCATCTGGGATAATTGGATTTTGCCATGGATGATGAATTAAGCTAGGATTTAATCCTGCAGTTTCTTTCTGACTCTTTTTCTCAATTTGTTATAAATTATCATATGAACAAACTGAACATTAGCCTGCCTGAGCTACTGAATATGTTGAAAATAGCAGAGAGCCATTTCAATAGTGAAAAAGCTCTGATCCTTCATGTTAATAAGACCAGCAAGAAGAAGGCAAAAAAGAATTCTAAGAAAAAATTGAACCCTAAGGCTAGCATCTCCAAAAAGAAGGTAAAAAAAGTCTCCGTCAAAGGTACTTGTTATTACTGTAGCAAGGAGGGCCACTAGAAGAGAAATTGCAAGAAATACCTTGCAACCGTGAAATCGATAAATATTGCTAAAGGTTTGTATATGATACAAACTAATTTACTATTAAGTACTTTATTTTCAGATTTTTGGGTATTAGATACCACCTGCAGCTCACACCTTTGCAAATCGTTGCAGGGTCTACAAGAAATAAGGAATCTGAATAAAGGTGATTTCAAGCTATTCGGTGCTAGTGGAGAGTCCATTCAAGCCGAAGCCATAGGAATCAGGATTTTGAAGTTACCTTCAGGTAAAGTTTTGAAATTGAAGACCTGTTATTATATTCCTGATATTGTTAGTAATATTATTTCTATACCATTGATATTGGAATAAGATTTTGAAATAAGTACAAAAAATAATGGTTGTTCTATTTACTTTTCTAATGAATATTATGGAAGTGCTTTTATTGATAATGGTCTTATAGTTTTTTCACTTAATGATAATATATTTCATATTGATAATATGAAGAAAAAAAAGAGAGTGGATGTGAATGTCACATACCTCTGGCACTGCTGACTTGGCCATATAAATGAGTTAAGGATTAACAAGTTATTCAAAGATAATTTTTTTGATCCTTATGATTATAAATCATATGAAACTTGTGAATCCTATCTCATTAAAAAAATGATCAAGACTCTATTTACTGGACATGAAAAAAAGGCGAGTGACATATTAGACCTTGTACATACTGATGTATGTGGTCCAATATCGATTCAAGCTAGAGGAGGATACTCTTACTTCATCTTATTTACTGATGAAAAGTCTAGATTTTGATATGTGTATTTGATGAAATACAAATTCAAAGCCTTTGACAAATTTAAAGAGCATCAAAAAATAGTCAAGAAACAAACTAGTAAAAGTATTAAAACTCTTCGATCAGATCGAGGAGGAGAATACTTATCCAATGAGTTCTTCGATTATTTGAAACAAAATGAAATACTCTCTCAATAGATACCTCCTTATACTCCATAATTAAATGAAATTGTGGAAAGGAGGAATCACACCTTATTAGATATGGTGTGATCCATGGTGTGTTTCACAAATTTTTCAATATCTTTTTGGAGATATGCCCTCAAGGCTGCAGCGTATATCTTAAATAAAGTACCTTCAAAATCTTTTTTTAGCACTCCATATAAAATATGAAAAGGGACAAGATCAAATCTTAAGCATCTTAAGATTTGGGGTAGCCCACTTATGTGAAAAATATTGAAGGACATAAGTTGGATGCTAGATCAGAAAAATACAGATTTGTAGGTTATTCCAAAGAGAGTATAGGATACTACTTCTATAACCCAATTCAATAAAAGGTGTTTGTTGGTAGGCATGCCATTTTCTTGGAGAAAAAGTTTATCCAAGAAGAAGGCAGTGGGAGGTCTGTTGAACTTGAGGAAGTTCAAAATCTACAACCCATCCAGGATTTACTAAACAGTTCTCAACTAGATGTGCCTATTGTTGAGGCATAGCCACTACACACACCTCCTCTCCGAAGGTTAAGTAGAGTGCATATTGTACCACTCAAGTATGGATTTATCATTGAGAATGATAATACATCCCACATCATTGAGAATGATGAACCTACAACCTATTCGAAAGCTATCATGAGTAGTGACTCTGACAAGTGGCTAAATACTATAAAATTTAAAATGGACTCCATGTATGCAAACCAAGTATGGATTTTGATTGACGCACCTAAGGGTGTGACCCCAATAGGCTGCAAATAGGTCTTCAAAAAGAAGATTGGAGCAGATGGCCAAGTAGAGACCTATAAGGTCAGGCTTGTGGCAAAAGATTTCAGATAAAAATAAAGTGTTGATTATGAAGAAACCTTTTCAGCGGTAGCCATGCCCAAGTCTATTCGGATAGTGCTTGCTATAGCAGCATACTATGACTATGAGATCTGACAAATAGATGTCAAGACTGTCTTTCTCAATGAAAACCTTGAGGAAGAAGTCGATATGACTTAGTCAGAGGAATTTATCTCAAGTGGGAGAGCAAATCAGGTATGCAAACTAAATAGATCCATATATAGATTAAAGCAAGCATCAAGGAGCTGGAACATCCATTTTGATGAGACAGACAAATCGATTGGCTTCATCAAAAATATGGATGAATCTTGTGTGTACAAGAAGACTAGTGGGAGTGCTATTATCTTTTTGGTCCTATATGTAGACGATATACTGTTCATTGAGAATGAAATCTCGATGTTACAATCGGTCAAAACTTGGCTATCACAAACGTTTTCCATGAAAGACTTAGGTGAAGCATCCTATATACATGATATTAAGATCTATAGGGATAGATCAAATAGGATGCTAGGCTTGTCCTAGTCTAGATACATTGATCTTGTGTTGAAGAGGTTCAACATGGAGGAAAGTAAAAGAGGTTACTTGCCCATAGGTCATGGCATACAACTCTCTAAGAAGATGTCTCCTAAGACACCTAAAGAGAGAAATAGAATGAGTTCTATTCCTTATGTTTCGGTAGTAGGATCAATAATATATGCTATGTTATGTATCAAATCTGATGTAGCTTATGTCTTGGGCATTGTAAGCAAATTTCAGGTAGATCTCGAAAAGCATCATTGAAAAGCTATGAAAAACATACTCAAGTACTTGAGAAGGACTAGAGATATTTTTTTAATATATGATGGATCTGATTTAAAACTAAAAGGTTATACCAATTCTAGTACCTAATCTGATCCAGATGATAGTAAATCGATATCTGAATATGTGTTCACCTTGTATGGTGGGGCAGTAAGTTGAAAAAGTTTCAAACAACAAACTGTTACTAACTCGATCACTGAGGCTTATATTGCTGCAAGTGAGGCTGCTAAGGAGGCTGTCTGGATGAAGAAATTCATCATAGAGTTGGATGTGGTTCTGAAGATTAAACAACCAGTGCCACTTTATTATGATAATATTGGGGCAGTTGCTCAAGCCAAAGATCAAGATCTCATCATAAATTCAAGCACATCCTAAGACGGTTCCACCTCCTTCGGGAGATAGTCAAAAGATATGATGTGATCGTGGAGCGAGTTGACACCAAGAATAATATAGCGGATCTGTTCACTAAGACCTTGTCAATATAGCAATTTGATCGCCACCTTGATTGCATGGGTATAAGTATAGCGGCAATTGACTTTAAGTGTAAGTGAGAGATTGAAAGAATAATATCTTACAAGTCAATCACATATGGGATGCAATATGGTGTTTATTGTAATTTATCTTTCAAACTCATGTAATTGATATTTATATTAATAAAATAGATATTTTTATTCATTATATGTGGCATCTTATTAATTTTTAAGATTATAATGAACCCCATAGGTTTGGGCAATAATTTTAGGGCCGTGATGAAATCACACCAGTGAGACCTAATTTCTCGATAGCTTTGATCTAAAACATTCCTAGTATGCTCAAAAATGAGGATGGTTGATCTCACAATCACTTATATAGTGACACAAATACAAAGATATGGGTGCTCATTAGAGAATGAGTTCACTGAATTGACCTACGAGAGAATATCAAATAGAGTCTTATTTACATGTCAACTGATGATTTTTTAGTGAGAGTTGTGTAAGTGATCCTTAGACCTGAGGTCACCATGGTACCTTGTGTATATGGATCCATATTTTGGTTCACTACCCAACTTGATTCTTTGATCCTTGTGTGGGGTGTTCTAGATATGGTGAACTGAGCATAAAGGTTGTAAGTGATAAATAAAGGATCAGTCACTCCTAATAAGGGGAGCGAACATCCTATGTGATCTTATAGGATGGTGATTCTGAAAGTCTTTTGCCAAAGCAGGATGATAATTAGAAAAGAATTTTTAATATATCATCAACTGAATCATCACTTTCAGATTGAAATACATATAGATAAGTGATTGAATTTGATATATTTTCATACCCACAACTCATCTAGGATATTGTTTGACTGAAGGATTGAATTACACAGAAACTTGCCACTGAAGGATATTTTGATAATTTTTTATCAAAATTTTAAATCTTTCAGATAGTCATGATATATTATTAAACATCAATATTGACTTATGGGCTCATCAAAATTGAAAGAATTTGATTCTGAAATCAATTTGGAAGAGTCCAAGTTGATTGAGACTCTTCGGGTGACCTAATCTCATCGGATTAGGGTTACGTCGAAAGTCTGGATCCACTGCTGGCTAGATTTAGAATCCAATAGGTCACACACTTTAGGATTTGACTTTAGTCTAATCTAATTAGGATTTAATATAAATTTTATGGATTAATTTGTATGCTAGCATATTGTATTAACCCAAGTTCCCAAATTGGTTTTGTTCAAAGTATTTGAGCTAACCTAGACCAGTTGCCTTTGACCTAATAGGATTGGGTCAATTTGGATTGGATTGTTATCCAAATTGAACTAGTTTCAAGTGGAGAAGGACTCCTCTATGCCCACCAAAGGTCACGGCAAAATATAAATGCTGCCCCCTTATTTTTGGCATGTGAAATGAAGAGTCCTTCTTAATGAAGGCTCTTAATTTTTACACATTGCCATATTTTCCCAACCAGATCTCCTATATTTTATCATCAAAATTTATTAAATTTTTTATGACACATAGAACAAGGAGAGTCCTATTGTAAATATCTGGAATGCTAAAAATTTACTCAATGAATTTATTCACCACATGGGAAGTTGAAGTGCCAAAGGTTGGCACCCCTTCATCCCATGTGACATCCTTTGGTCCCCTATTTATAGGGGATACCCTAAATAGATAATTGCTATGATTTTTGATTAAAACTAGAGAGAAGAGATGTGGTAAATATAAAAAAAAATTTGGAAAAATTTTGAGGAAAAATAAAGTAAAATTTGAAAGGTAAAAGTTGCAAGAAGGGTTGTGAGATTTTTTGCAAGTGTTGCTAGTGTGCCCTAGGGTTTGGTTTTTCCATGTGTTGGAGCTAAAAATCAAATTTTAGGTTGTATGAAATCTGAATAATATCTTTTTGGTGTCATTCTGGTGGCAAGATCGAAAGCAACTAGGCTTTAGCATGATCGTGATGCAAGTTCGAAGCTGGCAATGTTCTTGAGAAGATAAGGCTACGGTAGCACACCAGTTGGGAAGGATCTTGGCCAACTTTCATGTGGATCATCATTGGAGGACTTCTACCTTGGAGTCTCATGGAGAACACCAATGTATCACTTTTTTATTTTGATGAAAGTATAAAATTCTATCCCTTTTTGCGTGCTTGTTTTTGTTTTATCGATATCAGCAAGGTGATTCTAGGGTTTGGATTCCAGCTCGATAGTTTTATTTGATAAAGCTTTTGATTTATATGATTTTAAAATTTTTAAAAATTATTTTTCACTATGTGACTGAAATCCAACAAACATAATTCACCAAATTGATCAAGTAAGTGAGATCGGTGGGAGGGTATGCTAAGTTTACTTTAGACACCATCGAAATGGCTAGATAAACCGCTCCCAACCAAAAATCATCGATCGAAATGCCAAACTTATCTTAGACACTAATTGATTAATTAGTTTTGATTTGACCAACCTAATAATTTAGATTCAACCACTGAGCCACAATCAAGATCCATTTAGTCTAATCAAAGACATAGACTTGACCATCGACAACTATTGTACTAGTTTTAGAGAAATCCTAATTTAATCTAATGTAATATTTGATTAGATTTAATCAATTTCTCTACATAGTCTATTAATTCTTTGATTTTAACCTTAGGTCTAACCCAATTAAGAGGACCTGATTTGAGCTAACTCATGCTCTCATGTTTTATACAATGTCATTAGATCTTAAATCATAATTCTAGATCTAATTGATTCTGTACTCAATTCTTAATTAAGTTTCAGCACCAATCATGGGTTTAGGTTAAGTTTTAAAACTATTTCTTATATAAATATTTTACATTAAATCATAAATTCTTTTAGATCATATCTAAATTTTTATGATTTCAAATCAAAACAATGTTGATTATTAAGATTAGATGTTATTACTTTTCTTTGTAACTTGCATCACATACAATAAATTCTAAGATTTCAAGATTTAGGATTTTGTAAGAAAGTAATTTTTTTTTCACTTTCTTCTTTATGGGACCTCACAGTGGTACCCCTACATACCATAAGAGCATCCCATTGAATGGGAGGAGAGGGTCATATAACCCTACTTGCTCCTATGATCTGACGATCTAATGATTACCCAATCCGAGTACTTTACTGCTCAGATTATCTAATCTAATATGTACAAGACTGATCAAAAATCAGACTTGAAATAAAAATATATTTATATCTAATCTAAATAACATATAATCAGATCTAAAGATATAAAAAATCATATCAAAAGGAGCAAGGCTCTGATACCAATTGAAGGAAAAGTATGGTAGTACTATGCATGCAATTTCAAATTTTTTTTCGTAGTAGATCTATTGGATTAAATAATTTAATCTATTTTATATGTATAAGATCTAATTTACACTACCATACCAAGATCTATGATATGATTCAATATGACATAAAGATCTGAAAATAAAAATCAGCATTGATCAAATCAATGCTCTACACTAGATCTAACCCTTAGATCTATCAAAACCAATCAAATAAGTTTAGGAACCACTACCGAATTGTAATATGCTAATTTCTACTAGTCCAACACTTAGATAAGTACTCCTTCAGATTGCTTATAGCTGCACAAAGGTGTCTGATCTCTACAGATCATCCACACGAAGACTGGTGCAGATCAAGCTCCTCGGGAGTGCTAGCTCGCAAGGATCTTCGAAGGTTGAACTGTTTCTTCTTCTCTTGATCTCTTAGACACTCTGAAGGAGAGAAAGAATTGGAGAAGGAAGAGAGAAGAGAGGAGAGCTTTGGTGGAGAAACAAAAATTAGCAAGCAACAATATGGGGCATCCACTATTGGAGCCCCCTTACATAACAAGGGCTAGGGTTTTGGGTCAAGAGGAGAGAGCGCCAAAGACTCCATGCCAATCCCAATATTGGCATCTCAAAAATTTTATAAATGAGTGTTTGGCATGAGGAGGATATCTGATATTTCTCATTCCAAAAAACTCTTCAAAAAATTCAAGAAAAAAATCTCTTGGCACCACCCTTGTTTTCAAACATAAAAAATCTCTTTCCTTCTTATCTCTTTATCCCTAATTCGGATCGCATTCAAATTAGACTGGAGATAAGGCCATGACTCATCATACTTTACTACCCACCCTCTTTGTGCCCTCTCTCTTCACATCAAAAATTCACATGCCAAAACCCTTTTGGCATTGAGAGGAGAGGCATGGGTCCAAGGTGGAATAATGGGAAGAGATAGAGTTCCAGCTGACTTGAACTCTTCATTTCCAATTTGATTCTAAACCAAATCAAATTTGGTTTGAACATAATGAGAAAAATAAACTTAATCTAATTAAGAGCCTAATCATCTCAATAAATTTTTAATCTAATTTAGAATTAACTAACTCCAAGTCCTGATCAAATCAGGAACAAGTTTTTCTTGCAATCAAGCTTGATCAAATCAAACCCAATCCAAGTCAAACTGAATCTAATTTTATTAGACTTGATCCAAAGCTCTTTGCTTAATCAAATTGAGTCAATAAGTAATATAATTGCTAATAAATTTTCTATTAATAGTAGAGTCCTAGTCCAGTGGGATTCTTCTCTAGAGTCCCAATCTAGTGGGACTTTTCATCAGAGTCACAATCCAATTGAACTCTTTAGCCATCAAATTAGACTGAATCTTCTAATATATGTGACCCCATAGGTTCGAACCTAAGTCAGTAGTATAAAAATAAATTTTTATACTAATCGATGTAGCCATCTAGCAATGAGATTCGACGTCCGGATAAGTCGAAAGATTGCAAAGCAACATTCTAGAACCTACTAGCGTATAGTAACTGTATAATTTATCCCTTTGACCTTAATGCTCAAAATGACCTAGAGCTTGACTATCAATCTTAAAATAGTCAACCACATTATATTTCAACCTTTCAAATCCATCACATGGACTACCTTGATCAAAATTTTACTAAATTGAAATACACTGATGCATATCTCCTACTTATTCAGAGGGGTCAATTTCATCTTGACTCATGCACCGACTTGATAAGTATTTGACTGCACCTAGTAGCCTTTCGTTACTGAATTAGAAATTCAGATAGTCCAGCACTAAAGTACAGTGAGTTACTTACAAGTCACTATAGTGATTTCAGGTCGGAGGGACACTTATACCCATATCATTCACGACCTACTCTTGATAGTAGAGTGCTCGATAAATGGTCACGTTTCGTGCAAATATGCTCCTATATTCCATCTGCATGCCATACCAGTGTCTCCACACTCCTTGATTAATAGGATAACTAATCTATATGACACACAATGACCTATACTCGATATTATTATCGTCTTATGAACAGCATATCATTTGGTCGCGAACATATTTTAAGAACTAAGTAACAAATTCTCTTTTATCGATTAATTATAGTCCTAAGGACTTCATCACAACACAAGAGTTCAATTAAGATGGACAAAATGTGATAAAAAGTCAAATAATTTTTATTAATAAAAATTTATATACAATTTATAATTGTGAGCACAATCATCAATAGACTGACGATTGACTTTAAGATAATTTTCAATACTCTGAGGATGCGAAGGGACATAAAATCTCCTGTCTAGTATTCAATATTCGTATGCGAGAGGGAGCTTCAGTCAAGGAACATGTATTGTACATAATTGAGCAGATTGAATGTCTGAGCAAACTTAGCTTTCTGTTGCATGAACAGTTAGGCAAAGATGCTATCCTCAACTCGCTACCAAAATCCTACCTATCCTTTCTCAGTCCTTATAGAATGACAAAGCCTGCAGTGAACTATCATGGTTTGCTAGAGTTACTACAGACTTTTAAGAAAGACCACCAGTTTCAGAAGGAGCCGATGCATATTGTGAGAGGTTCATCTGCAGGTCATCGATCCTCTAAGAGATGAAAGAAAAAAAACATGTAGAAAACTCATGCTGCCAATCCTAAGCAGAGCAAAACATCGAAAGTCGATAAGAGCTATGTGGAATGCTTCTTCTACAAAAAGTTGGATCATTGAAAAAGAAATTATTCTACTTACATAGCCACCTTTTATCCAAATAGGCCTAAGAACAAGAGAAAGAAGCAAACGATTGCTTCGCAAGATACTTATATGATAATTCTTTATAATTTTTTTATTTGTAATACTACTACCTGGGTATTGGATACCGAAAGTTCAATTAATATTTGTAATTCATTACAAAAACTACAGGTAAGTTGAAAGTATCGAGAGGATGAATGGTTCCTAAATATTGAAGATGGAAGTCTTTTTCCAGTCCTGACTTTGAAAACTTTACAGCTTGTCTTTAAGTTTAGTAGTATCATATTAAATGATTGTCATTATTATCCCTCCTTTCTAATGAATGTCATCTTTATAGACCTTTTAACCAAACTTGATTCTAAGTTTATAATAAAAGATGATTTTTGTGATATCATTATGAATGATACTATAATTATACGAAGATAATTAAGATATGACATATACACAATATTACGGTCTGTTGGTGTAATGTACACATCCAGTAAACACCTTAAATTAGATAATGTTAGTGAATCTTATCTTTGGCATTGTAGGCTTGGTCATGTGAACAAGAATAGGATCGATAGGTTAATCAAAGAGCGTATCTTTGAAATAGATGATTATGAATCATTACCTCATCTGCTTGATAAGATGACTAAGTCACCTTTTAAAAGAAAAGATGAAAGAGCAAACGATGTCCTAAGTTTAATACATACTGATGTATACGGACCTATGAACATAAGTACCAGAAGAGGATACTACTACTTCATTATGTTTACAGATGACCTATCGAGGTATGGGTATGTCTATCTTATGAAGCATAAATCAAAATTATTTAAAATATTCAAATGATTTCATACTAAAGTAGAAAAATAGATTGAGAAGAATATTAAGATCCTTCAGTCAGATCAAAGAGGTGAATACCTCACCAGTGACTTCCTGACATATCTAGAAGAGAATGAGATTCTCTCACAGTGGATCCCTCCTAGAACACTACAACATAATAAGGTGTCAGAAAGAAAGAATCGAACTTTGTTAGACATGGTCTGATCCATGATGAATTTTGTGAGTCTACCAATCTCTTTTTGAAGATATGCTCTAAAAATTGTCTACTATATTCTGAATAAGATGCCAAGCAAGTCTGTCGATAAAACTCTGTATGAGACATGGATTGGGCGTAAGCCGGTGCTCTCACACCTTGGGATTTGAGGGTATCCAGCTTATGTCAAGCATTTAAAGATAGATAAGCTTGGACCTAAGTCTCATAGATGCTTATTTATAGGGTACTCAAAAAAAAATCAAAGGGTACTATTTCTACCTCGCTACAGAGCAAAAGGTGTTTGTCAGCAACAGAACAATCTTTATGAAAAAAGAGTTCCTTAGAGAAGAAGCTAATACATGTAAAACTGAACTTGATGAAGTTCAAGAGGTGGAAGGATCGATACATACAGAATTAGATTTGATTAAAGAATCGAATCCAGAGCCAATAGAGGTGCCATAAGGAGATCCAATAGAGTACCGTATCAGCAGGACAGATACTATGGTTTCTTAAGCTAAAATGGTGACCCCATCAAACTTGATGAGAACAATGAGAATCCATCACCTATATGGAAGTCATGCAAAGGTCTGACTCTCAAAAATAGCTTGAGGCCATGAAGTCCGAGATGGAGTCCATGAAGATCAATGGTGTATAGACACTAGTGGATCTGTCTGAAGGGATAAAATCTATAGAGTGCAAATAGATTTTCAAAAGAAAAAGAGGAGCGGACGAAAAGGTAGAGACCTATAAAACCCATCTAGTTACCAAAGGTTACCATCAGTATTATGATATTGACTATGATGAGATGTTCTCTCCTGTGGCAATCCTCAAGTCCATCTAGATTATGTTTGCTATAGCTGCACACTTAGATTATGAGATCTAGCAAATGGATATCAAAACTGCTTTTCTTAATAGAGAGCTGGAAGAGGAGGTGTATATGATACAGCTTGAAGGGTTCACATTTATAGATGAGTCAAAAGTATGCAAGCTAAATAGGTCTATTTATAGACTTAAGCAGGCATTTAGAAGTTGAAACATGCATTTTGATAAGGTGATCAAAGCGTATGGCTTCGTTAAGAAAGGAGAAGAGACTTACGTCTACAAGTGAGCTACCGATTTTGTAGTTATCTTTCTTATACTGTATGTGGATGACATATTATTAATAAAAAATAATATCCCAACTTTGCAGAGTGTGAAGCTATGGTTATCATCACAGTTCTCCATGAAGGACTTGAGAGAAGCATCCTACATCTTAGGGATGAAGATCTATAGGGATAGATCTAGAAGATTGCTTGGATTGTCCCAATCTACGTATATCGATATCCTATTGAAGAAGTTTAATATAAAAATTTTAAGAAAAGCTATCTTTCGATAGGCCATGAAATTACTCTCTCCAAGAAGGATTGTCCGACAATCCTTGAGGAGAGAGAGCGTATGAGTACAATATCATATGCTTCGATAGTGAGATATATCATGTATGCCATGATGTGTACGAGGTCGGATATGGCCTATTCACTAGGGATTGTGAGTAGGTACCAGTCTGATTCGAATGAAAACTATTGGAAGGTTGTGAAGGCAACCCTTAAGTATTTGAGAAATATTAAAGACCAATGGCTTATCTATGGAGATACTAATCTGAAACTTGTGGGATATACTGATTTTAATTTTCAATCAGATTGTGATGACAGCAGAACATGTCGAACTACGTATTTATCTTGAATGGAAGAGCTATTTACTAAAAGAGTTCCAAGCAACATACGGTGGTCGATTCTGTTTGTGAAGCAAAATATATGCTGCATCGAATGCTGCAAAGGAGACGATGTGGCTGCAAAAATTCATAATCAAGCTGGGAGTTTACCTTCTATTGATGGTCATGTCCTACTGTATTGTGATAGTTCTGATGCCATAGCTCAGACGAAAGAACCAAAGTCACACCAGCACACCAAGGATATTCTGCATCACTATCACCTGGTATGAGAGATTGTGGATCGAGATGATGTCGAGCTTCAGAAGATCAATGAAAAGAAGAACCTAGCCAACCCCTTCACTAAAGCTCTAAGGATCAAAGAGTTTGATGATTTCAAATCAAAGATGGGTATAAAATACTACCCCGATTGGTTTTAGTCCAAGTGGAAGTTGTTTGAAAATGTATCCAAAAATCAATCGTATGATGATTGAGTGCCTTCTATATATGAATTATTGATTGATAAATAAATTTATTATGATATTATTCATCATAAAGTTGCATCTTCCTCGTAGAACTCTTATGTTGTGATGAAGTCCTTAGAATTATGTTAGTAATCAATAAAGAGAGATTTATCGTATAGTTCTTAAACATGTTCATGATTAAATAATATATCATTATAGAATGATGACATTTATCGAGTGAAGTCATTGTATCCATATGGATTGATTATCTTCTTAATCAAGAAGTGTGATGACATTGGTATGGCATATAGGTGAGATGTAGGAGTACATCATCACTGAACAGATAACTCACCTACTGAGCGTTCTACTGTCAAGAGCTACTCGTGAAGCATATGGATGTAATTTCCTTAGATCTGAGATCACTATAATGACTTGCAAGCAACTCACTATGCTTTGGTGTCGGACTAACTAGATTTTTAATACAGTGATGGAAGGCTACTGGGTACAGTCAAATACTTATGAAGTCTGTGTATGGATCAAGATGAGATTAATCCCTCCGGATTATAAGAGTTGATGTATCACTGTATTTTAATTTAATAAAATATTGACCAAGATAATCCATGAGATAGATTTGAAAGGTTGAAATATAATATGGAGAAACACTCCGAGTTGATAGTTAACCTGAGATCATCCTAGAGCATTTAGGGTCAAATGGATGAATTATGCGGTAACCATATGCATAGGTTCTGAAATATTTTTTATGATAATTTAATTTATCTGAATATCAAAATTATTACTAGATGATAGCTTCAATTAGTACAAGAATCGGTTCTTATGCTACCGGTTTAGTATTTGAACCTATGGAGTTACACACACAAGTTAGATGAGATAGAAAAGTATTAGTCTATGTTTATATGTCTAATTTGAAAGTATTTACTTGATTGAACATATAAACTAACTTGATTGAGAATTAAGTTATGGATCAAATGGGATTGAAGAGTTGACTATGTCTTATTAGCACTACACATGAGATTCAAGTTCAATCTTGAGAATGAACAGTTCTTGATCTATGATCCAAGAAGCCTATGAGAGATTGGATTAAAGTGTAATTAATTTTAGATTAGATCTAAATTAATTAGACTTAATTGGATTCAAAATTTTAAGTTAGACTTAGTCCTAAAGTCTTAAACAGTTTAGGATTGACAGTCTTTTAAAATTATTTTGAATCAGCTTCGAATTAGATTCGAATTGAACCATTTTTGGATGAGATCCTTGGAGTCCTTATTCCACTGAGACTCTCTCACTCCTTGGCCAACCAGCACCTAGTATGGTGCTGGTTGTGGGCCGTCCCACATGGGTGTGTGTGTGGGTGCAAAGTAGGCACCATGTTAGGTGCTAATCCTTTCTCATGTAGGAATCTTTCTTTGATAAGTTGTGGACTGATTCAAAGCTTATTTGAATTAAAGTTCTATAGTTATTGGTTCATAAGAATCATCTATAAATAGAGAAGGTCTCTATCTATAGATGCATAGCATAAAAATCAGATTGAGAGAAAGAGAGAGAGAGGCGTGAAGAGCTTGTGGGCGTCCACCCTTCGCGTGTCCTCCTCCTTGCCGCCCCCTCTTCCTCTTGGCATGGGCCCTCCTTGGGCATCCCCTTAGCTGGTGTGAGGCATCACACCAGCACCTCTCTTCTCTCCCTTGGTGGCCTTATAAAGGTACATCAATCTAGAGATTCATCCTGCTTTACTATGTTGCTTGGTGTGCGCATGAAGTAGAGAGCCTGCAGTTTCAAGCCTACGCAAAGATTGAATCCAGATTCTGAAGATTTGATCTCCATTCCACTGTAATTCAGGTAAAGATTTGATCTTTATTCAGTTAAATATATAGAAAAAACTTTTAGATGCAATTCTGGTTATCTGCGAGAAATAGATTTTTTTTTCCTTCATAATTATCCATGTGGATTATTGAAAAGATGTAAAAAATATTCTCAAACACTTGAAAAGTACTAGCTAGAGATGTTTACTCCATACGAAGGAGTAGCTTGTTGGAAGAGTTTCAAGCAGCAGACTATAATTGACTCAATATATTGTCACAAGTGAAGTAGCTAAGGAAGCTGTTTGATGAAAGAGTTTATCAATAAGTTGGATGTAGTTTAGAGATTGAACATTCCATATACTTTATTGTAAAGACACTGGGACTATTGGTCAGACAAAGTAATCAAGGTCTCACCAAAAATCCAAACATATTTTAAGATACTTCCATCTAGTTCGTGATGTGATTATAGAGCAAGTTGATATCAAGAATAATATAGCAGACCAGTTCACTAAGATCTCATCATAGCAGCAGTATAACTACCACCTTGATTGCATGGATATCAGTTATAGGGTGATTGGCTTTAATACAAGTAGGAGATTGAAAGAACAGTACCCTACAAGTCAATTAAATGGATGATGCGATGAAACTTTTCTTAGTCATCTTTCTACTCATGTACAGGACATTATTTACTTACAAATTATATGAGCCATTACGTTTCATCATATGCTGTATTTTTTATCTCATTTAATGACTTAATTAAGATTATGATGAATTCTATAGATTAGAACAATATTTTAAGGCTATAATGAGATCATGCCAGTGAGATCTAAAATTTTGATAGATCTAATCTAAAATATTTTTAATCATAGGATCATTGATAGACCTGGTAAAACTGGCACATGCTATGTATGCTCAATAGAAAGGGTGATTGATTTCACAATCACTTGTGTAGGTACACTAATACAAGGATGTGGATACTCATTAGAGAATAAGTTCATGGAATTGATCTACAAAAAAAATCTGATGGAGTCTTACTAGCATGTCAAAAGATGGTACTTCAGTGAGTGGTGTAAGTGATCCTTAGACCTGAGATCATCATGGTACCTTATGTACATAGATCCATACTTTGGTTTATATCCTAGCATGACTCTTTGAAATATATGTGGGATGTTCTGGATGCAGTGAAGTATGCATAAAGGTTATAAGTGATCAACAAAAAATCAGTCACTTCTTGTTAGAGGAGAGAACATCTTATGTGGTCTCATAGAATGATAACTCAAAAAGTTTTGGCCAAAGCATGATAAAAATTAGAAAGAGTTTCTAATATTTTATCATCCGAATCATCATCATCATCAGATCAAGATACATATAGATAGGTATTTGGGCTTGACATGATTCCATGCCTATGGCCTATCTGGGATGTTGTATGATCGAATGATTAAATTGCATGATAACTCAATATTGAAGGATATTTCTGTATTCCACCAAAATTTTACATCTTCTGAATAGTCATGACACATTGCTAGACATCAATTTGGACTTATAGGTTCTAATGAATTAAAGAGTTTAATTTAGCAATTAAACTAGAAGGGTTCTAATTAATTATAATGCATGGCTAAATATATCTTGGACCTAATTAGATTAGGTTGTCAAGAGCCTGGACCTACTGCTAGCTAGATATGAAATCCAATGGATCACGTACAAAAAATAATTGATCAAAGACTTTTGATTAGGCTTGAGAAGATCTAATTTAATAAAGATTTGGTTGAAATCCTAATGATTTTGGACATGCATGCTAGCACAAGATTAAACCCATGAATCTCCATCAAGATTGGACCTCTAATTGAATTTGATTTTGATTGAGTCAAACCATTGGAGCCTAATAAATGATTCTTATGTGATGGGGAGTTGACTAAGTCAAAAGTTGACATAAAAGAGTTCGTTAAAGCAAAAGAACTCCTAAAGTCCTAACCAACTCCACGCCCTCAATAAATTAGCGCCTCCTCTCTCACATCTGCAAGTTAGTTGATGCCTCCTATATCCCCATGCTCTCTTGGTTTTAGGCACTCATAACAACCATCTCATGCCCCCTTTCTTATGCACCATATCCCCATGCCACCTTTCTTACATGCCAAAAAAAGTGAGGGGACACTTAATAGAGAGAAAGAACTGAGGTGCTGATTTCTTGTGAAGAAATTCAACAAGCCAGGAAGAGTTCTTCACAGTGAAAAAAGTCAAGAAAGGTTCTTGACAAAGAGAGAAAAGAATTCAAGAAAGGTTCTTGGTTAGGAAGGAAAAATCTAAGAAAAGTTCTTGGAAAGGGCATGCTAATTTCTTGAGAAGAATTCAGCAAGGGACTGATTTTCTTGAGAAAAAAATCAAGAAAAAAAACCAAAAAAGGTTCCTAATAGAGAGAGAGAATCCAAGAAAGATTCTTAGAAAAGAAATGTATTGATTTCCTTGAGAAAGGAATCAAGAAAGAAAGGGCTAATTTTCTTGGACACTGAAGATCATTATTAGCGACAATAATTAGCAACGACATGTCTATCGCTTATCATAATTCTTAGATCATTTTTTAATTTAAATTAAAAAATATATTAGTGACCACTGTTAGCCATCGCTAATAAGCTACAATCATCGCTAATAGTTGACAACGATATTAGCGACAGATTTTACCATCACTAATAATAAATTTTTTAAAAAAATTACAAAATATATATTTATTAAAATTACTATAATTAAATTTTCAACCAACATATATTTATAGACACTATAATAACTAACAATTAACTATCATCATGATAAATAAAAAACTAAAATTATATAAAAAGTATGAATTATCAAATTATATAAGATACCATTGTTCAAATATCAAATTAAATACATTACATCAAAACTAAAAAAATTAACGAAGATCTTCCTCCTCCTGTACATCATGTGCAGCAGCAGATGGATGAGAGCTGGATGTCCTAGCATCTTATAATAAAAAAATAAAATATTATTAATAATTTTAAAATTAAATTAATTGAAACTATAAAACTAAAGTAATTGATACGTCTCAAACCTAAATCTTTATGGGGGGTTATATTTTGATATACTTCTTTGATTCTTAAATGAATTATTCTTACATATTTCATTCGATGATACAGACCTATAGATATCTCTGACCAATCTATCAGATTGTTAAATTGAATTTTGTTTTTTTGAGTACCCTTTCCTCCCACTTGAAGCCTAAATCGACACAGAGAGGTATATTTCAATATACTCTTTTGATTTTTAAATGAATTATTTTTATATATTTTATTCAATGCTACAGAGCTATAGACACTCCTGACCCATCCATCAGATGGTTAGATTGAATTTTGACCCCTTGGATACCCCCTTCTTTTCATTTGAAGTTTAAATCAGCATGGAGGGGTATATTTCGATATACTCCTTCGATTCTTAAATGGATTATTTTTATATGTCTTATTCGATGATACGACGTATCTATACCTCGGCCCATCTATCGAATGGGTAGATTGACTTTTGATCCTTAGGTTTCTTTTTTCCAACTCAAGCCTAACTATGCAAAACTTCTAAATATAAAAATTTAAAATAAGTAAAAAAATTTGTTAATACTACTTGACTTACCTACTATGATGACTGGGACAATGAGCTCAGCTGATCATACAAATATGAATTTCGAAGAATCTCAACAACAGTCTTGTGAATGGCATCCTGGAAGCACTAAGGTCGCTGGCAAAAAAAGCCTCTGCCCGACCTCCTCGACATATATATCATCCCACATCTAGGTTGTCAAGGCTTAAGAGGAGGACATTGAAGACCAACAAGTTACTGGAGGGTCGAAGCTATGTCCGAACCCTATGACTCAGCTCACCCCTTCGATAGCCCTAAGCCATCCTTCAAGGTCGAGGGGCTTGTCAAAATCTGGTACCACTTATTATAGCAGAAAGAAAGAAGAAATAAAAGAAAAAATATAATCAAATATGTAGATTAGATCAAGGTCTACCTCCACAGGGCACACAAGCTTCACTATGAGAAAAAAATAAGTATAAGAGGAGATCACACCCTCTCAACTCTCATATACAAATCTCTCAATAAGAAGCACTCACCCTCACAAAAGCTCTTACAAAATCTCTAAGAAGATCATCTCATAGGTCTGCCAGTGCCAGGATACTCGATGTGTTGTGATCCAGGTGGTGTGCCAAGGCCCAGGGGACCAAGGCTAAGGCCAAGGTCCATCATTCACGAGGGCTTCATGGAGGCTCTAGGGCTAGTTGGGCCCTAGGTTGAAAGGCTGTGGGCCTTTCGGGTTCTTGAGGTCTGGGTTATGTGGGCCTCAAGGGACCAACTCTTTATGGGCCAGGTCTGGACCTAGGAGAGGTGAGATTAGGTCAAGTCATGGGTGTACATGGGCTTGGGTTAACCTAATCTCCCATAGAGTTGATCAAGGGAGTTTTGGGTTTGGGTCACTTGACCCGGTGTTTATATATACATGTACTTGTATAGGTTTGATTAAGCCAAGAAAATAGACAACTCTTTCTCCCAAGTCTCTCTCTCTCTTCTCCCTCTCTCTCCAGCCATCTTCCATGCCCCAGGAGCAAGAAACCCTAGGGTTTCTTGCCGCCAGTCCATAAAAGGAAAGAAAGGAAGGGAGGCGCTAGCCCCTTCCCCCCTTTGCAGCCACCGGCCATTTCTTCTCTCCCCTCTCTTGCAGGCACCCAAACACTAGGTCCAAGACTTGAAATCTCTTGAGAAGAGGTTGTACAAGTCTCTCTCAGATCTGGAGTTGATATGAGGTCGTTTGAGGTACGGGTGAGATCTCCATCAACAGATCTACAGGAAAGGCTGCAGCAGGACAGATCTGCGAGGTCTGTCTCCATCTATCTTCTTCCCATCTAGAATGCCCCGATTTGAGATCTTTGAATTGAAAGACCTCAGTCCAGGTCTGACCTGATTGGGTACCAGATCTTGGATTTTTTAGAGGTAGTTTCAGAGGTATTCTTCATCTGGAATGAAAGGCTGACGAAGAAGACAGCAACCAGGCTGATTTCATCAAGGACCTTGAATCGTGTCCAGACGACTCCAGATCTATTCGTTGCTGGTTCTGCTATACCCAAGGTCGTGGAGGAGCCAAGATCATGCTCCAATAGTTGGTATCAGAGCCACGATGGTGAGAAAGCGGTTCCAAGTAGAGAAGTTGAAGATCCCAAGTGCTGAAAATTTTTAGCAAGGTACCATCAAGGTATATTCTACACTTCTTAAATTTATATTGCTTGTTTGGCTTGGATCTAGTCATGGACAGCAATATGAAGGTCGATTTTGAGAAGTTTGATGGCAAGGAGAATTTTTTCATGTGAAAAATCCAGGTGGAGGATCTTCTGGTGCAAGCAGATCTGGATCAGGCTTTGGATGAGAAGCCTGAGGAATGACAGATAGACAGTGGGCATCATTGGAGAAGAAAGCATGCTCGGTGATCAAAGGATGTTTGGCAGATGCGGCGTTGTATTTGGTGCTGGAAGAAAAGACCCCGAAGGGCCTTTGGTCGAAGTTGCACACCATGTACATGGGGAAGAATATGTGCAACAAGCTGATGCTGAAGAAGAGGTTGTACAGTCTTCGGATGCAGGAGGGATCTGATGTGATTGGCCACATTCAGAGGTTCGACCAGTTGTGCATGGAGTTTGTGAATATCGGGATGAAGCTGGATGAGGAGGACAAATCTCTATTGCTTCTATGTTCGCTGCCGGATCATATGATTCTTTGGTGACTACACTGCTCTACGGCAAGGAGACTCTGGAGTATGAGGATATGGTCTCGGTGCTGAGGTCGAATGAGTAGAGGAAAAAGTTGACCAGAGATCGGGCTCCCCAGGAGGTTTGGCAGTAGGGGAGAGGACAGGCAGAGGCAGAGGCAAAAGCAAGTCCAGGGGGCAGTCCAAGTCCAGGAAGTCAAAGAAAGAGGTGAAATGCTTCAAGTGCAACGAGTTCGGACACTTCAAGCGAGAATGTCCACTATGGAAGAGCAAGAAGGGAGAAAGAAGTGGCTCAGAATCAGTGAGTGCAGTTACTGGCAGCAGGTGGAGGATGATCTACTTGTGGTATCAGATGGTCACAGGCATTACACAGAGGAGTGGACACTAGACTCTGCTGCTCACATCACTACACACCACACAGGTCTTGGTTTGCAACATACACCAAGACAGATAAGGGATCGTGACTCTAGGCGACAATTATCCTTGCAAGGTGGCTGGGATAGGGACAGTCAGGATGAGGATGTTTGATGGGATTGTGAGGACATTGACAAATGTAAAGCACATCCCGGAGCTGGAAAAGAATCTGGTGTCACTAGGCTACTTGGAGCGCAGTGGATACAGCTTCAGAAGTAGGGCTAGAAGCGGAGTACTGAACATCTCCAATGGAGCCATGGTAGTGATGAGAGGCAGGAGGTTGGACAATAACCTCTATCGCATGGAGGGATCTGTGGTGACTGGAGAGTCTGATGCAGCAGCTGCAGCACAGGACCAGGAGGGACTTACAGGATGTGGCACTATCGCCTAGGCCACATGGGTGACAGGGGGCTGAGGGAGTTGAGCAGGAGAGGACTCATCTCTGATCTGGAGGATGGTGCTACAGGAGAGATCTGTGAGCCTTGCCAGATGGGAAAGCAGAGGAGAGTTCAGTTCACCATCAGTATAGCCCGCAGTGCAGCCCCTCTGGAGTTAGTACACAGATGTGTCGGGACCAGCCCCAGTTTTAGCCAGGAATGGGGCCAGATACTTTATGATCTGATTGATGATTTCTCAAGGAAACTCTGGATTTACTTCATGAGAGAGAAGTCAGAGGTCTTCACCAAGTTCAAGATCTGGAGAGCTGAGGTGGAGAAGGAGCAGGGGAGGAGCATGGAGTGTCTGAGGTCAGACAATGCAGAGAGTACACCAGCAGAGAGTTCCAGGACTACTGTGAGGAGTGTGGGATCAGAAGAACTTCTCAGTTAGGGGGACTCCACAGCAGAATGGGGTGGCTGAGAGGATGAACAGAATACTTTTGGAAAAGGCATGATGCATGAGACTGCAGGTAGGGTTTCCAAAGGAGTTCTGGGTTGACACAATTGACGCAGCAGGTTACTTGGTCAATCGGTCACCTCACACCAGGTTGGATGGCAGGCTTCCAGAGGAGGTGTGGTCTAGGAGGATAGTTGGGCTGGGCCATCTATGGGTATTTGGGTGCATGGCCTATGTGCACATTGAAGCTGATGAGCGGAGCAAGCTAGACGCCAGATCACGCAAGGTGGTGTTTCTAGGCTATCCGTGAGGAGTCAAGGGATACAGGCTGTGGGATCCCTTGAAAAAGAAGGTCATCATTAGTTGGGATGTGACTTTTGATGAGGAGTCAGTCCTACGGAGGTGAGCAGGCATGGAGGAGCAGCAGGAGCAGGAGGAGGTCCAGCAGGGCACTGCTGGACAGCTTACCTCTTTTATTTTGCCTCTTGCAGGTACTACGGGAGGACATGACATTCAGGTGGAGAACCTACCTAAGGTGTCTCCACAGGTGGAGAGGACTCGAATGGATGATCGAGGCGGAGAGGTCCAGCAGGAGTGAGCTGGATCGAGGACTGATATCGGTGTTGCCCTACACAAGCCCAAGAGGACCATCAGGCAACCGGACCGATATGGCTTCGAGGAGACGCTATCATATGCCTGGTGACAGTGAATGGAGACCCATACACGTATCAAGAGGCTATTGAGAGTCAGGACAGAGAGCGGTGGGTCCAGGCAATGTCCGAGGAGATGCAGTCTCTCCACAAGAATCAGACGTGGCGATTGGTGCAGTTGCCACATGGGAAGAGGCCCATTGGCTGCAAATGGGTCTACAGTCGCAAGGAAGGGCCTTCAGAGTAGGGAGGTATCAGATTCAAGGTGAGGTTAGTGGCCAAGGATACTTCCAGAAGGAAGGCATCGACTTCAGCGAGGTCTTCTCTCCCGTCGTCAGACACACTTCCATCAGAGTGTTGCTGAGCATCGTAGTAGCTCAGGATTTAGAGCTGGAGCAGATGGATGTCAAGACAGAGTTCCTCCATGGGCATTTGGAGGAGAGAATTTATATGGAGCAGCCACCCGATTTCAGGGATCCAGGATCAGAGGGAAAGTTTGTCTGTTGCAGAAGTCGCTATACGGGCTGAAGCAGTCACCGAGGCAATGGTACAAGTGGTTCGACTCCTATGTGCACAGCATTGGACTTTCAGGTGTGAGTTTGATCCCTGTGTTTATGTTCAGTCTCTTGAGGATGGTTCTAGGTTGTTCCTACTCTTGTATGTGGATGACATGCTTATAGCATGCAAAAGTAGGAAGGTTGTGCAGGATATGAAGGCATCCTTATCTCGGAGTTTGAGATGAAGGATTTGGATCCTGCAAGAAGATCCTAGGCATGGAGATTTTCAGAACCGAGCCCGAAGGGTGCTGCATCTATCTCAGGGGGGCTATATATAGAAGGTCTTAGAGAGGTTCGGGATGAAGGGAGCAAAGCCGATGGAGCTGCACTTGCCGATCACTTCAGACTCTCGAAGACCATGGCGCCACAGACTGAGGTGGAGGCTCAGGAGATGGAGAAGGTCCCTTATGCTTCAGGAGTTGGGAGCTTGATGTATGCGATGGTCTATTGTAGGCCAGACATCGCTCATGCAGTGAGTCAGGTTAGCAAGTTCATGGCGCAGCCTGGCAGGAAGCATTGAAGAGCTCTGAAGTGGATATTCAGACACCTGGCAGGTTCAGTTGGAGTTGGCATCTGCTACGGACAGCGAGGAGGTGCAGTGGGATACTCTGACATGTCCAAGAGGCTCAGGACTGATTGGCGGTTATGTAGATGCAACTTCGGTGGAGATGTGGATACCCGAAGGTCTACGATAAGCTTCATCTTTAGCCTGTATGGAGGTCCTATTTCTTGGAGATCGAGTCTGCAGTCTATCACGGCCCTATCCATACAAAGGTGGAGTACATCGGGCTGACAGAAGCAGCTAAGGAGGTAATTTGGCTGAAGGTTTGGTGACGGAGATGGGCCTTACTTAGGAGGCCATTAGAGTGCACTGTGACAGCCAGAGTGCACTTTTATTAGTACAGAACTCAGTCTATCATGCAAAAAAAGTACATCGATATTCGTATCATCAGATCAGGGAGCTTGTGGAGGATGCGAGGTGGAGCTGGTAAAGGTACACACTAAGGAGAACCCAGCTGATGTACTTACGAAGGTACTTCCACGGGATAGCTTTCAGAGATGTGTTGAGCTGATGCGGCTGATGGATAGAGTGGAGCTGGTTGAGGTCTTGGGACACCAAGGTGGAGATTGTTGTGATCCAGGTGGTGTGTCCAAAGCCCAGGGGACCAAGGCTAAGGCCAAGGTCCATCATTCATGAGGGCTTCATGGAGGCTCTAGGGCTAGTTGGGCCCTAGGTTGAAAGGCTGTGGGCCTTTCGGGTTCTTGAGGTCTAGGTTATGTGGGCCTCAAGGGACCAACTCTTTATGGGCCAGGTCTGGACCAGGAGAGATGAGATTAGGTCAAGTCATGGGTGTACATGGGTTTGGGTTAACCTAATCTCCCATAAGTTGGTCAAGGGAGTTTTGGGTTTGGGTCACTTGACCCAGTGTTTATATATACATGTACTTGTATAGGTTTGATTAAGCAATAAAATAGATAACTCTTTCTCCCAAGTCTCTCTCTCTCTTCTCCTCTCTCTCCAGCCATCTTCCATGCCCCAGGAGCAAGAAACCCTAGGGTTTCTTGCCGCCAGTCCATAAAAGGAAAAAAAGGAAGGGAGGCGCTAGCCCCTTCCCCCCTTTGCAGCCGCCAGCCATTTCTTCTCTCCCCTCTCTTGTAGGCACCCAAACACCAGGTCCAAGACTGAAATCTTTTGAGAAAAGGTTGGTACAAGCCTCTCTCAGATCTAGAGTTGATCTGAGGTCATTTGAGGTGCGGATGAGATCTCCATCAACAGATCTACAGGAAAGGCTGCAGCAGGACAGATTTGTGAGGTCTGTCTCCATCTATCTTCTTCCCTATCTAGAATACCCAATTTAAATCTTCAAATTGGAAGACCTCGCCAGGTCTGATCTAGTTGGGTACCAGATTTTGGATTTTTTAGAGATAGTTTCAGAGGCATTCTTCATCTGGAACGAAAGGCTGATGAAGAAGACAGCAACCAGGCTGATTTTGTCAAGGACCTTGAATCGTGTCCATACGACTCCAGATCTATTCGTTACTGATTCCACTGCACCCAAGGTCTGTGGGAGAGCCAAGATCATGCTCCAACATGACGCCCCTAGATGCTTTCTGTGATCTGAGCTGCTACATCATATCGCAGCTCTGCCCCTATACCCATGGCCAATCCCATGGCCATTTTGGGACACTCTTGACTGGTCTGCCTGCTGCTCATGCTAAACTGCTCCTCAACCATTCTCTACTATTGCAATTGATATCCTAGATGCTCTCAACCTTCTCACAGTCTTACTCAAACCCTCACTGAGAGGTGCTGAGATGCACACACTTTTCCACAGCCGTCAACCCTCTTTATAAAGTCAAAACCCTCTCCAAATCGAAAACCTACCTTCAGAAGGACTCAAATTACCTTCCTAGCCATTGGATCTTGACCACTCACATCTCTAGCCACACGATCACACAAAACACCATCTGAATCGCTCCTCAGCCTTCAATCGTGTAAAACAGTGCGTGAACCACCCATGAACCATACGAAACACATGGGAAACGCACATGGATTGCATGTGAACCGTGTGGTCGGTCCATGCACCACACGTGGACCACATCTCCTCCAATGGTCCACCATGGACCATGTTGGATAGCCTGGGCTGCATGTTCTCACGCCCATGTGCCCGTGCTGGGCTGCGCCTGCAGGCCTTGCATGCCTGCAAGCTGCATCTCCAGGCTCCTCGTGATGTGCTCTTCGGCTGGACTTCTCCACATCTAGGTTTTCACTGCTGTGGATCGAATTCGAGGTGCTAAAATCTCAAAACTGAGAGATAGATCCTTATCATACCATACTATGACGTATTCCGCATAATCTACCTATATAGTTTAAATAATTAGTTTATCATTTTAAATGATTTATATAATAAATGCATCCTACCATCAACCAATAAATATAGAAGATCCTATCCTATTTAAAAATTATATTAATTATATAGATCAATTACACAATCAAAAGATATGCAATGGGGTCGAAAAAAATTTTAGCAATATTTTTTCTTAGTTCTCCCCACACAGCTTAAGATGTGTGAGGAGAACTAAAAAAATACTATCTAAATTTTTTTTCAAACTCTCAATATACCATTTGATTACTATAATGATCTAAAAAATTAATTATATTTTATAAATTATCCATACTGGATAATCAATTGAGCAATATATATAATTCTCCTATCTATATAGAAATATATAAATATACAGATGCCGTAGAATATATACATTAATCAAAAGATGGATCTATAGTTCTATGCAATGGAATATTTTTAAAATTTTTAAATTAGGAGGTTTCAAAGTATCGAGCAGTATTGCAAACAGAGAGGGCCGAGATGTGTATCCTATGCATGTCGACTAAAAGAATAATACCCTACAAGCCAATCACATATGGGATGCGATAGGGTGTTTATTGTAATTTATCTTTCAGACTCATGTAATTAATATTTATATTAATAAAATAGATATTTATGATTCATTATATGTGTATCTTATTATTTTTTTTTAATTATAATGAACCCCATAGGTCTGAGCAATGATTTTAAGACCGTGATGAGATCACACAAGTGAGACCTAAATCTTCGAGAGCCTAATCTAAAATATTTTTAATCATTCGTATATTGAGTTGGAGATCCATGATACTGATAAGACTGGCATATCCTATGTATGCTCAAAAATGAGGATGGTTGATCTCACAATCACTTGTATGGTGATACTAATATAAGGATATGGGTGCTCATTAGAAAATGAGTTCACCGAATTGACCTATAAGAGAATATCAGATGGAGTCTTATTTATATGTCAACTGATATTTTTCTAGTGAAAGTTGTGTAAGTGATCCTTTGATCTGAGATCATCATAGTACTTTGTGTACTTGGATCCATATGTTGGTTCACTACCTAACTTAGTTTTTTGATCCTTGTGGGGGTATTCTGGATATAGTGAAGTATGCATAGAGGTTGTGAGTGATCAATAAGGGATCAGTCACTACTAATAAAGGGAGCGAATATCCTATGTGATCTCATAGGATGATGATTCTGGAAGTCTTTGACCAAAGCAGGATGATAATTAGAAAATTTTTTTTAATATATCATCAACTAAATCATCACCTTCAGATTGAGATACATATAGATAAGTGATTAAATTTGACATATTTTTATACCCACGGCTCATCTGAGATGTTGTTTGATTGAAGGATTGAATTACATGAGAACTTATCACTGAAAGATATTTTGGTAATTTTTTACAAAATTTTAAATCTTTGGATAGTCATGACATATTGCTAGATGTCAATCTTGACTCATAGACTCATCAAAATTGAAAGAATTTGATTATGAAATTAATTTGAAAGAGTCCAAGTTGATTGAGACTCTTCGAGTGACCTAATCTCATCGGATTAAGATTACATCAAAAGTCTAGGTCTATTACTGGCTAAATTTAGAACCCAATGGATCACACACTTTGAGATTTGATTTTGATCTAATCTAGTTAAATTTAATATAAATTTTATGGGTTAATTTGATATGCTAACACATTGGATTAACCCAGGTTCCAAATTGATTTAGTTCAAAGTGTTTGAGCTAGCCTAAACCAGTTGCCTTTGAACTAATGGGATTGGGTCAATTTGGATTGGATCCTTATCCAACTTGAATTATTTCAAGTGGAGAAGGACTCCTCTGTGCCCACCAAAAGTCATAATAAAATATAAATGCTGTCCCCTTATTTTTGACATGTGAAATGAAGAGTCCTTCTTAATGAAGGCTCTTAATTTTTATGCATTGCCATATTTTCCCAACCAGATCTTCTATGTTTTGTCATCAAAATTTATTGAATTTTTATGACACATAGAAAAAGAAGAGTCCTATTTTAAGTATCTAGAATACCAAAAATTTACTCAGTGAATTTATTCACTGTGTGGAAGTTGAAGCACCAAAGGTTGGCACCCCATCATCCCATGTGATGTCCCTTGGTCCCCTATTTACAGGGGACCCCCCAAATGGCTGATTGCTATGATTTTTGATTGAAATAGAGAGGTGAGATGTGTTAAACATAAAAAAAAATTCTAAAAAAATTTTAGAAAAAAAAATGGAAAATTTGAGTGGCAAAGTTTGCAAGAAAGGTGGTGAGATTTTTAGCAAGTGTTGCTAGTGTGCCCTAGGGTTTGATTTTTCTATGTGTTGGAGTCAAAAATTAAATCTTAGTTGTGTGACATCTAAAGAGTATCTTCTTAGTATCATTCTGATAGTAAGATCAAAAATAATTATCTTTAGCATAATCATGATGCAAGTTCGAAATCGACAATGTTCTTGAGAAGACAAGGCTGCAGTGGCACACTAGTTGGGAAGGACCTTGGTCAACTTTTGTGTGGATCATCATGGGAGGACTTCTACCTTGGAGTCTCATGGAGAACACCAATATGCATTTTTTATTTTGATAAAAGAATAAAATTCTATCCCTTTTTGCATGCTGTTTTTGTTTTATCGATATCGGCAAAGTGATTCTAGGATTTGGATTCTGGCTCGATAGTTTTATTTGATAAAGCTATTGATTTATATGATTTTAAAATTTTTAAAAATTATTTTTTACTATGTGACTAAAATTCAACAGTAGTATCAAAGTCATCCTTATCTGATTTGATCAAACAAGTATAATATAGTAGCATAGAATCGTTCTTATTCATATCCTGTCAGAAATATAGCATTGTTTTTAGCATCGATTCTTCAAACTCAAAAATTATTTTTAACTTTTTATGAACCATGATTTTAAATTTTATTTATTAAAATTATAAATTTATGATAATTTAAAATTTTATTATCATGGTAGCATAATGCTTAAATCGATGTATAAAAAATAAGGATGTTATGCATGCCTAATTTGATTAGGATTTGTTATATTATATGAATTTGTTAGTTATATGTTATGACTTTGATTATACCCTTATATGATTTTTGGCATGATAATGTGATTGCTATTATGAATAGTTGAAGCATGCAAATTTGCATAATTTGTAGTGTATATTTTATGCGCTTATAGTTAGGATGTGCGAGACCAGTTTCAAGTTTCTCGTTTAATTATATTAAGTTGTAATATCGAGAATCACTTTTTAATCAAAAGTAAATTCTTAAGATCAATTAATGTCAAGAAAAGTGTGAATGGTTGTTTTCTAATTTTATAGTATATATTTTATGCGCTTATAGTTAGGAAGTGCTGAGACCAGTTTCAAGTTTCTCGTTTAATTATATTAAGTTGTAATATCGAGAATCACTTTTTAATCAAAAGTTAAATTCTTAAGATCAATTGATGTCAAAAAAGTATGAATGGTTGTTTTCTAATTAGGTCCATATGCTAGCCTGGCCAACTCTGTTGGTGTCTAGAAAAGCTACGGGGAGCCTCCCACCTTCTTACCTGGCCAATTTGATCTTATTGAATTTTGAACTTAGATTGATTAAATGATGTAGACATTACAAGGACCTTCCTTCAAACTTGATCGATAGAGTATGTCAAGATTTTACTGAGCTTGTTGTACTATCCACAAGACTTACTATAGAAATTGACATAATATTGATCAAGTGCATATTGATGCTTATGGCATATTTGAATAGTGTTACTTTGTTGTGCTATCCACAAGACAGTATTGTTTAAGTATGACATATAGGATTGAAGGATCAACTTAACTAGAAACTATAGTTTGTTGTACTATCCATAAACTATATGTGATCTAGAGGTCAGAATGAAAGATGTTGAGAATTGTAGAGGTATAATTGGTAAAGAGTTACCTACTCTTGGACTCATAAATGCTTATTGTGCTATCCACAAGATGTTTGTGAGGAATAGGATCTTAACCCCACTAAGAAATATTTGAATGTTTCTCAATTTTCATATTTGAGGGCTATGAAGTTTGATAAAATAGTGAAAGATATAATTAGATAAAAGTCTAGTCTAGTTGTGCATGTCATCATGAGTTGTCTGCTTATATTATGTTCTTGTTGTCGTAGATTAACTACACACATAGCATCCTCACTTTCACTTAAGATATCCTAGATGAAAATAAGTTGACTGGATCTAACTATGTCGACTGGTTAAAGAACTTAAGAATTATTCTCGCTCAAGAGAAAATCTCCTACATTCTGGATACACCTACTCCAGATTCTCTTGGAGAAGATACTTTCGAAGAGGATAGGACCACATATAAAATATGAAAAGATGACAGTGTGACTGTCAAATGCATCATGCTTGCCTCCATGAGTAATGAGCTCCAGAGGCAGCATGAGGACATGGACGTTCTCTCTATTCTTCTTAATCTTTAGAAGTTATATGGAGAATAAAGTCGAACTGCTCGATATGAGATATCAAAGCAATTGTTTCGTGCCCGTATGACTGAAGGCACCTCCATGCAAACACATGTCCTAAAGATGATTAATTTGATCACTCATCTGGGATAATTAGATTTTGCCATTGATGGTGAACTAAGTTAGGATTTGATTCTGCAATCTCTTCCTGACTCTTTTTCTTATTTTGTTATAAATTATCATATGAATAAACTGAACATTAACCTGCCTGACCTGCTGAATATGTTGAAAATAGCAGAGAGCCATTTTAAGAGTGAAAAGACTCAAGTCCTTTATATTGATAAGATCAGCAAGATGAAGGCAAAGAAGAGTTCTAAGAAAAAGTTAAACCCTAAGACTAGTATCTCCAAGAAGAAAATGAAGAAGGTCTCCGTCAAAGGTACTTATTATCACTGTGGTAAGAAGTATCACTGTGGCGAGAAATTGCAAGGAGTACCTTGCAACCGTGAAACCAACAAATATTGCTAAAAGTTTGTATATGATACAAACTAATTTATCATTAAGTACTTCATTTTTAGATTCTTGGGTATTGGATACCGCCTGTGACTCACACCTTTGCAAATCATTGCAGGGTTTATAAAAAATAAAGAATCTGAATAAAGGTGACTTCAAGCTGTTCGACACTAGTGGAGAGTCCATTCAGGCTGAAGCCATAAGAACCCGAGTTTTGAAGTTGCCATCGGATAAAATTTTAAAACTGAAGATCTGTTATTATATTCCTGATATTGTTAGAAATATTATTTCTATACCATTGTTATTGGAATAAGATTTGAAAATAATTACAAAGAACAATGGTTGTTCTATTTACTTTTCTAACGAATATTATGGAAGTCCTTTTATTGATAATGGTCTTATGTCTCTTTCACTTAACGATAATGTATTTCATATTGATAATATGAAAAAAAAAAGAGAGAGGATGTGAATGTCACATATCTCTAGCATTGCCAACTTGACCATATAAATGAGTCAAGGATTAACAAGTTATTCAAAGATAATTTCTTTGATCCTTATGATTATGAATCATATGAAACTTATGAATCTTGCCTCATAGAAAAAATAACCAAGACTCTACTTACTGAACATGGAGAAAGAGCGAGTGACATTTTGGACCTTGTACATACTGATGTATGTAGTCCAATATCAACTTAAGCCAGAGGTAGATACTCTTATTTCATCAATTTACTAATAATAAGTCTAGATTTGGATATGTGTATTTGATGAAATATAAATCCGAAGTCTTTGATAAATTTAAAGAGTATCAAAGAGTGGTTAAGAAACAAACTGATAGAAGTATTAAAACTCTTCGATTAGATCGAGGAAGAAAATACTTATCCAGTGAGTTCCTCGATTATTTGAAATAAAATAGAATACTCTCTCAATAGATACCTTTTATACTCCATAATTAAATAAAATTAATAAAAATAAGAATCAACTTTATTATATATGATGCGATCCATGATGTGTTTTACAGATCTTTCGATATCCTTCTAGAGATATGCCCTCGAGGCTATAGCGTATATCTTAAATAAAGTGCCTATGAAATCTGTTTCTAGCACTCCATATGAAATATGGAAAGAAAAAAGACCAAATCTTAAGCATCTTAAGATTTGGGGTTGCCCAACTTATGTGAAAAATATTGATAGACATAAGCTGGATACTAGATCAAAAAAATACAGATTTGTAGGTTATCCCAAAGAGAGTATAGGATACTACTTCTATAACCCTACTCAACAAAAAGTGTCTGTTGGTAGGCATGCATTTTCTTAAAGAAAGAGTTCATCCAAGAAGGAGACAGTGGGAGGTCTGTTGAACTTGAGAAAGTTCAAAACCTACAATCCATCCAAGATTCACTAAATAGTTCTCAACCAAATGTGCCCATTGTTGAGGCACAGTCACTACACACACCTCCTCTCGAAGGTCAAGTAGAGTGCATAGTGTACCACTCAGATATGAGTTTGTCATTGAGAATGATAATACATCCCACATCATTGAAAATAATGAACTTACGATCTCTTCGAAAGCTGTCATAAGTAGTGTCTCTGACAGGTGGCTAAATACCATAAAATCAAAAATGAACTCCATGTATGCCAACTAAGTATGGACTTTGGTTGATGTGCCTGAGGGTGTAATCCCAATAGGCTGCAAATGGGTCTTCAAAAAGAAGATTGGAGTAAATGGCCAGGTCTCCTATAAGGTTAGGCTTATGGCAAAAATTTCAGGCAAAAACAAGGTGTTGATTATGAAAAACTTTTTCATCAGTAGCCATGCTCAAGTCTATTCGGATAATACTTCTATAGCAGCATACCATGACTATGAGATCTGAAAATAGATGTCAAGACTACCTTCCTCAATAGAAATCTTAAGGAAGAAGTCTATATGACTCAGCCAGAGGGATTTATCTCAAGTGGGAGAGCAAATCAGGTATGCAAGCTAAATAGATCTATTTATAATTGAAGTAAGCATCGAGGGGCTGAATATCCATTTTGATAAGATAGTCAAATCGTTTGGTTCATCAAAAATATGGATGAACCTTGTGTGTATAAGAAGACTAGTGGGAGTGCTATTATCTTCTTGATCTTATATGTGAATGACATACTGCTCATTGAGAATGACATCCCGATGTTATAATTGGTCAAGACTTGGCTATCAAAAAGTTTTTCATAAAAGACTTGTGTGAAGCGTCCTATATACTTGGTATAAAGATCTATAGGGATAGATTGAAAAAGATGCTAGGCTTGTCCTAGTCTTGGTACATTGACCTTATATTGAAGAGGTTCAACATGAAAAAAGTAAAAGAGGTTACTTGCCCATAGGTCATGGCATAAAATATCTAAGAAGATGTCTCCTAAGACACCTGAAGAAAGAAATAGAATGAGTTCTATTCTTTATGCTTGGCAGTAGGATCAATAATGTATGCTATGTTATGTACCAGATCTGATGTTACTTATGCCTTAGGCATTGTAAGCAGATTTAGACTGATCCCGGGAAGGATCATTAGAAAGCTGTAAAAAACATACTCAAGTACTTGAGAAGGACTAGAGATGTTTTTCTAATATATAGTAGATCTGATTTAAAACTGAAAGGTTATATCGATTCTAATTTTTAATCTGATCCGGATGATAATAAATCGATATCTGGATATATATTCACCTTGTATGGTGGTACAGTAAGTTAAAAAATTTCAAACAGCAAACTATTGCTGACTCGATCACTGAGGCTGAGTATATTGCTGCAAGTGAGGCTGCTAAGGAGGCCGTCTGGATGAAAAAATTCATCACAAAATTGGGTGTGGTTCTGGAGATTGAACAACCAGTGCCTCTTTATTGTGATAATACTGAGGCAGTTGCTCAAGTCAAAGAACCAAGGTCTCATCATAAATCCAAGCACATCCTAAGATGGTTCCACCTTGTTCGAAAGATTATCGAAAGATGCGATGTGATTGTAGAGTGAGTTGACACCAAGAACAATATAGCGGATCCATTCACTAAGGCCTTGTCAATGCAGCAGTTTGATCGCCACCTTGATTGAATGGGTATCAAGTATAGGAGCAATTGGCTTTATGTGCAAGTGAGAAATTAAAAGAATAATGCCCTACAAACTAATCGCATATGGGATATGATAGGATGTTTATTATAATTTATCTTCCAGACTCATATAATTAATATTTATATTAATAAAATAGATATTTATGATTTATTATATGCTACATCTTTTTTTTTTTTTTAAGATTATAATGAACCTCATAGGTCTGGACAATGATTTTAAGACCGTGATGAGATCACGCCAGTGAAATATAAATCCTCGATAGCCCTGATCAAAAATATTTCTAGTCATTGGTATATTGAGTTAGGGATCAATGATATCGGTAAGACTGGCATGTCCTATGTATGCTCAGAAATGAGGATGGTTGATCTCACAACCACTTATGTGGTGACACTAATACAAGGATATGGATGCTCATTAGAGAATGAGTTCACTGAATTGACCTACGAAAGAATATCAGATAGAGTTTTATTTATATATCAACTGATATTTCTCTAGTGGGAGTTGTGTAAGTGATCCTTTGATCTGAGATCATCATGGTATCTTATGTATTTGGATCTATATTTTGGTTCACTACCTAATTTGATTCTTTGATCCTTGTGTGGGTATTTTGAATATGGTGAAGTATGCATAGAGATTGTGAGTGATCAATAAGGATCAATCACTCCTAATAAGGGAGCGAACATCCTATGTGATCTCATAGGATGATGATTCTGAAAGTCTTTGGCCAAAGTGGGATGATAATTAGAAAAAAAATTTTAATGTATCATCAACTGAATCATTACTTTTAGATCGAGATACATATAGATAAGTAATTGGGTTTGACATATTTTCATGCCCACAGCTCATCTGGGATGTTGTTTGACAGAAGGATTGAATTATACAAGAACTTGCCACTAAATGATATTTTGATAATTTTTTACTAAAATTTTAAATCTTTTGGATAATCATGATATATTGTTAGATATCAATCTTGACTTGTGGGCTCATCAAAATTGAAAAAATTTGATTCTGAAATCGATTTGGAAGAGTCCAAGTTGATTGGGACTCTTCGGATGACTTAATCTCATCGGATTAGGGTTACGTCGAAAGTCTAGATCCACAATTGGCTAGATTTGAAACCCAAGGGGTCACATACTTTGAGATTTTACTTTAGTCTGATCTAATTAGAGTTTAATATAAATTTTATGGGTTAATTTGATTCGCTAACATATTATATTAACCCAAGTTTTCAAATTGGTTTAGTTTAAAGTGTTTGAGCTAACCTAGACCAGTTGCCTTTGACCTAATGGAATTGGATCAATTTGGATTAGATCATTATCCAACTTGAACCAATTTCAAGTGGAGAAGGACTCCTCTATACCCACTAGAAGTCATGACAAAATATAAATGCCGCCCTCTTATTTTTGGCATGTGAAATGAAGAGTCCTTCTTAACGAAGGCTTTTAATTTTTATGTGTTGCCATATTTTTCTAACCAAAGCTCCTATGTTTTGTCACCAAAATTTATTGAACTTTTTATGGCATATAGAAAAGAAGATTCCTTCTACTATAAGTATCTACAATGCCAAAAATTCACTCAGTTAATTTACTCACCGCATGGGAAGTTGAAGCGCCAAAGGTTGGCGCCCCTTCATCCCATGTGACATCCTTGGTTCCCTATTTATAGGGGATGCCACAAATGGCTGATTACTATAATTTTTAGTTAAAACTAGAGAGGAGGGATGTGGTAAATATAAAAAAAATTCTAAAAAAATTTTGAGAAAAAAAAAGAAATTTTGAGTGGCAAAAGTTGCAAGAAGGGTGGTGAGATTTTTAGCAAGTGTTGCTAGTATACCCTAGGATTTATTTTTCTATGTGTTGGAGTCAAAAATCAAATTTAGATTGTATGACATTTGAAGAGTATCTTCTTGGTGTCTAAGATCGAAAGCAACTGAGCTTTGGCATGATTGTGATGCAAGTTTGAAGCCAAAGTATTCTTGAGAAGATAAGGCTGCAGTAGCGCACCAGTTGGGAAGGACCTTGGTCAACTTTCGTATGGATCATCATTGAAGGACTTCTATCTTGGAGTCTCATGGAGAACACCAATGTGCCACTTTTTTACTTTGGTAAAAGTATAAAATTCTATCCCTTTTGCATGCTTATTTTTTTTTATCGATATTGGCAAGGTGATTCTAGGATTTAGATTCCAGCTCGATAATTTTATTTGATAAAGCTATTGATTTGTATAATTTTAAAATTTTTCAAAATCACTTTTCACTATGTGGCTGAAACCCAACATTGACTTTGGGCATGCTAGATGACTTGACTGCATGCCCTACACATTAATGTTAGAAAACTGCTACGGTTTCATACGTGTAGTCCAAAAAATTTTCTAGATACTAAGCAGCGAAAATAAATTAATTAAAATATTTTTAATTAACCATGTACCAAATCTAATCTAAAAACATAGTTAGAATCTTGATATGAACGTACAACCATGATCTGAAATATAAAAAGAAAAATAATCGGTTAGTAAAACAAGTTGGAGATCAGATCTCCATATCTCGGATCCTATGGATGTCCCGAGTTCTGATTGTAGCCGTGCACGCCTCGATCTCTGCTGGTATCCACATGAAGATACTTGATCAAAAAATAAGATCACTGGTGTGCTAGCACCTTGTAGATCTCGCTTCTCATCCTTGGATCTAGATCTCTTCTTCTAGATCTTGAAGAAGGAGATTGCTGTACGAACTTTTTCGTGTAGATCCGATGGGATCTGAACCAAATCCCCATGAAGAGAAGAAGAATCTTCTTCTTCTCTTCTTCTCTCTCTTTTTCTCTCTTAGATCTGATCACCATCAGATCTGGGCATTGGATGAAGGGGAGAAGAAAAGAAGAGGCGTTGGGACAGGAAGTTATGATGTAAGAAAGAAGACCACTCTTCATCTCTCATGCACGCCCTCTCTTCACGTTACATTTTGTCGCACAAAACCAATTCCATGCTGCCCCATTAAGAGATAAGATCAAATCTTATCTAAATAGGTAAGAATGGCATGGAAAAGAGGAAAGAAAAATTTTGCACCAAGAAGAAAATGCGTGAAATCTTTTCACGCCAATCCTTTAGCGCATGCCCACCTCTTCATGATTTTTTGTCACACAAAAAAATCATTCCACTCCCAATCTAATTAGATTAGAATATTCTCTTGATAAGGCATCTATTCAAAATATATTTGGATAGTTGTCCTAAAAGAGAGAGAGTCTCAAAAGGATGAGGCGCCAACTATTAGTGCCCCACATCTCTTCATGCATGCAAGAGAATAAGGAGGCATGTTTTCACACACACCCTCCCCTTATTGGCATGAAACTTGGTGAGAGAGTCCTAAGAGACCTGGACTCTCCAAGTGATGGTTCATCTAGTTCAGATTGGATCTCAATCAGATTCAAATCGAGTCTGAATTGAGTCAAATTTGAAAAGACTGTCAAGTCTGATCCAATCAAGTTTGTAATCCAAATCTGATTTGGATAATTGAATCCGATTAATATTAAATTAAATTAATTTAATTAAATTAAATTTGATTTAAATTAATTAAAATTTAATCCATAATTTAATCAATCTCAAAAAAAAATTATAATATTTATAATTAATCCCTGCGCTAGCAATTAGCAGCTGACAAAAATGTAACACTTATAATTTAGCAGTTTCTAAAATTCAAACTATCAATTCAATTGATAATTCAAATATGATTCAAGCCATTGACCAGATCATGCTCCTTTGGTGTATAACTCCTCAGGTTCTATTCTGTCTGATAGTGAGATATACCGTGATCTCCATCACTGTATCATCGAAACTCTTTTCAATAGGCTGAAATGATTCTAACTCACCTCAATAAAGATCGTTGATCTAAAAATGATCTTGGTGAGTTCTCATGATCCACCAGTGACGTCTAGCAACATATAGTGGCAATCCAATAGAAAAGAAAAGTGAATCTCTAGGTACAATTATCGTGTGATACAATCTCTCTATCGTGAGTTCTGACTAGATGGAGGTCATGGAGAACTCGTCAAACCTCATCGTCAGTCATATGCTAGATTGACTTGACTCAATTTATTTATGAATCTTGTGAAAACTCTTTTTTAGTATTCACTCTTACTCTGGTCAGAGATTTCTTGAACTTAGTCTTACGAATCGTATAGGACTTCTCTTTTTCTACTAAGATCGATAGATTCCATCTAGGTGCATCCTACTCCAAATAGCGAACCTGAACCTACAATAGCCAACACACACAGCAAGGACCAAATGGCTAGGAACAATAGAACGTACAGTCAAACTATATAGCCTTACTGCGAATAGCCAACACATCTAGGTCAAAGGACTAGTCACACCACTACAGTATTGAGAAGACTACTGACGAGTGAGTGGACATCCAAGTGATTTCTCATATTGGTCAGCTCAGTGTAAGTTATTCTCTAACAACCACCTGCATTCTCACCCCAGTGTCTCTACACTGTAGACGAGACTCATCTATCCTAAAGAAAGGTGATCCATGTATCGATCTTAAATGATTGATCACTATCTTTGTGACGATCCTTCGATCGAAAGTATTTAAAAATTAACCACTAATGATGTATGTCTCAAATTCTCGACACCTTGAGAATATACAAAATTATTTTTATTAATTTTTAAGATAAATCATGGACACATAGAATATGATTGGTTATAAAGATTGCTCATCAAGTACAAAAATGCCTTAGAAGAAAGTATGTGTTAGCCAATATTAGCTTCTAAGGCATACATCTAACAAACTCTCACTTGCACTAAAGCCAATCTGCCATATACCTGAGCCCCATCTTCTGAAGATAGGCTTTGATGTTTAGCTAGCTAAGTGACTTGGGCCTACCACATCTATGTGGAGTCTACTCTCTGTACCTCTATGTATTTCTACTTGAGGTAATCACGTGTATCCTTATTTTATGTGCATGGACTTTTGATGAGATCTTGGCTCCTTAGCAAAGGCTATGGACTATTATCTTTGCAGTACAATATTACAGCATCCAATGGTATGACATCTAGTTTCGTAACTATCATAAGAACCAGAATGCATACTGTATATTTATAGCATATTCAATTTCCATTTATCGATTATCTGGAATCCTTCCAACAAATCAAACTAACATAACTCAAGAATACATATTGATGTAGACATTATACCATCAATATCAATATATCCTCCCACCCTTAGCTTTAACCCTTCTTCAAAGATAAAGAATAATCTTTAAATACTTTCAAATATTTAGGGATATTTTCACAGCAATCTAATACTCCCAGCCTGGATTCGACTAATATTTACTCATGACTTTCACAGCAAAATATACCAACTCGAGTACATAGCATGGTATACACCCATGCCCAAGAGGATAACAGATCCTCTTGGAGGTTTCAATGCTGAACCCTTTCAGCACCTCTTCTATGTACTTATCTATGAAAATCAAACATCTTTTTAGGAACTATCTCTATAAACTTTATTTTCAGAATACAAGATGTTTAACCTAGATCTTTGATAAAAAAAATTTATATGTAACCACATCATAACTGATGTTAGTATGAGACCCTCCCACCGATCTTCATGTAACTATATGATTCCTCATATCACATCGTTGTAAGTTTTTGAGATCATTCCTATATTTCCAATCTCCTTTGAGAAACACTTTCTCTTGAATCCTTTGTAAGAACATCAAGTATCTTTCTAAAGGATGGGAGATCCTACTAGATCTATGAGGTGAAAGATTTACTACATATACTGGCCTATCTTAAATAGGTTGTATAGGTCCTGTGACTCATTATTCTTTAGAGATTTTTTTGGAGTTTATCTTCTCACTATTTTCAAAAAAATAGTATGATTGCTCACAATCATATTGTAAAGCACTAGGAAGAGAAAGTGATATCCCAAACCCTTTTGGAATACCCCATAAATAAGTTCTCATAGACCTATCCTCTAACCTGTCTACCATATCATATCTCATATGGTGTGGTGAAATCAACTTTAGAATGAACCTAATTTAAATTTTAGAAATTAAACTTTGTTCCTAAAGAAACAATAGTTAAATTAATGATATTCATGATGGACTGGACCATATCTCATATAGCACCCTTGCTCCTTACATAAACACCATTGAGCTGAGGTGTACAAAAAAAATTCTATCATGAAACTATACCATTCTCTTTAAATAATTGACAAATTCTCTATTTGGTATTGCATCCTCTATCTAATCGAAGTACCTTTGAGAATTTTTTGATTTATCCTTTTCTACTTCACATCTAAATTCTTTGAACTTTTTAAAGTCTTTCAGATTTATATCTCACATACATATACCAATACCATAACTGCTCATTAGTAAAAGTGATGAAGTAGTGATAACCTCCTAGTCTGGCTCATCAAATGGGCCATATACATCGTATATGTACTAGGATAAGTATCTTAGTGGTCTTATCCCTTTGATCTACAAAAGATAGTTTGATAATTAATCCTCAAAGAGATGATTTACAGACTAGATATGACTTAACAGTCAATGAGCCCAAAGGCTCATTTTCTCTAGTCAGCAAATTATTTTTTCTCATATATGACCTAGCCAAAAGAGCCATCTATATACTTCAGGTTATTTGGTTCTGGATCTCTCAAACCCAATGGCATTCCCTATTTGCTCAAATAATTTTACAAATGCATTACTATGCAAATGATAAAGAAATAAATCTAAACGGTAATCATCAAGATTAAGTGCCCACAGTCTAGTACAATTTTTGTATCATTGCCGACTCAAAAGAGTCACTTCACCTTTTCTCAGTCCTCTTTCTTCTATAGATCGTATATTAAAGTGCGTAGTATGTACTAGAGTCTAATGAAAAAGAAAAAATTATAAGATCAATTTTGAGCAATTCGACATACCTTTCAAAGGTATGTCAATATTTTTTTAGATTCTCCAGGTATGTACCTTTGAACTTTTCAAGATTCCTTAGTTACCAGCATATCGATCAATTCAATTAAGATGCTATAATATTTACTCATATAATAGTATCATAAATGAATCAAAAATTATAGAATCAAATCTATTAGTAATTTCTTATGCATGATCATGTCGAGCTTTTCAAACTATCCATCACGCATCTCATGCACTGTGCGACTCTGATCATCTCATAACTATTGTAGATGAATCAGCATATCATTGGTAGTCTATATGTCCTTATGTATATATTGAATTTCATCAACTATGAGTCTAATTTATAGCACTTAACTTAATTATCAATGTCTAACCATTTGTCAAGTATAGCTTATTGACTATGGATTGGATAAGCTGATGACATTGGGTTAACCTGATTAAGAATATTGCTTAATTTCTAAAAGTTGAGAACTATTCTTAAATTTTTGAGTCAGAATATGTAACTAATTTCGGTTAAGTGGTTGATATCTAAGATTCAAGCTAGAGGATTGGAAGCTAAAGAATTGATCATAGAGAGTAAAGATTTAATTAAATGATTGTACTTGTAGTAGTTTGCTCTAAGAACTTTGAAAATAAATAAAAGATTTTCACTAATTTTTTGAGTCTCTCACACTTCTTGGATGGAGAAACGAAAATCCTAATGTAATAAGTGGTTCTAGTGGATGCTGCGGTCCCATTGATGTATGGCACCTCACCTAACAATTATTGGTGACATGTATATCAATGCATGGATAACTCTTTGTCCAGATGCTTCTCTAAGCATGTTACAGTGACTTGATCTCTGAGTCCTGTGGCCTCACCTAACAGTTATTGGCACATTCTTTAGTTAAGTCTGACCCATCATTCATCAACAAGTGCAAAATCGTCATTGGGTCCCTCACCTAACAATTATTGAGCCCAACCTTATCTTTGCCTCGGGCATCTAATGTCAATAGAGTGGTTGTGCCTTTTCGATGCAATCGAACCACTGTAACCAGTCGAGAACGATCAATGCCAGAAAAGACATCCGTATCTCTACAATGGTGGAAGACCAGTAGACTTAATATTTAGTGAGGAGATTTGAGTTCAGGTCTCTTCTAATTAGTCACATACATCTGATGTAATGACTAATATGGTTTGGATTAGTAGATTTCATATTTGACCAACCTAGTCGACATGGGTGAACTCGGATCAACAAGTAACCTAATACAAAATATAATCTCTCAAGATGGTTAGATAAGTGAAGATGAGTGGGGGTCCCCCATTACTTTTCTTAGACACCAACGAATTGGCCAGATCAGACAACGGAACCAACTAAATAACCATCATCTAATACTTGCCTTAGACATCAGATTAGTTGATTAGAATTAATTAGGTTAATCTATAGATCCGGGCTCGAACTGCTGAGTCAAATTCGATCTTGACTTAATCAATTCACATCACATATGAATCAATTTGATCAATTATAACTAAATTTAATTTTAAGCTCTTTTAACCTAATCCCAATCAACTCTTGATTAGATTTGATCAACTGCTCAAAATCAGAAAGGATTCTAACCTGATCTAATAAATGACCCTGGTTGTAGTTTAGTCTCTAAATCTAATTTGCTCAACCCATACCCAAAGCTCATATTTTATGCATTGAAATTTAGATCTTAAATTCATAATTTCAGATCTTATAATTTTAAATATTAATTCTCAATTAAATATATTATATACATGGATTTGAGTTTAGATCTTGAAATATTTTCTAATCTAAACTATTTATATTATATCTCATACAATATCACTATTTACAGAATCGAGTCGAGTCGCCCTAGTACATGAATCGACTTGTCACAGAGAGTCGGTACAATACTTAGACAAATAGAAATCTATAGACCTAGCCTGCACAAATTGAGTCGGCTCATCAGCAAATGAGCTGACCTACCAGGGTCTTGAGTTGACTTCAACAAATTAAGTCGACTCTCCAAGCACTCGAGTCAAACCAATTGAGAATCGAGTTGACTCCACAAGCATACCAGTCATAGTTTCATGCTTTCATGCAAACATGGCCTAGGATTTTGGATCTAGAATTTTGCAAAAATTAAGTTTTAGATCCTATGTCAAAATAATATATCAAATATAATATTTTAATGATATAAAATATATAAAAATATATGCATAATCTGATTTAAATCTAAAATATGTATCATATATAAATTTTTCATTCACTGCTCATCTTTATGGAAAATATTGCAGTCGGTACCCCTACACGTTATAAGAGAGAACCCATCGAATAGACAAGAGAGAGACTTTAATCCCTTCATTATCTTATGACCGAACGGCCGTGGTGATCATCTCAATTCGATTACTAACCTACTAAGAATTTAATCTAATATATCATATATATAATCGATTAAAAATCAGATCTAATTATCTTTCACATATCAAACATATGAACAATAACATCGATTCTATGCATGTACAAAAATTTCAACAATCATACTGGATCCAAATTAAATACTAATTAATATATCCAGATCTAAAACTAATTTTAGATCTGAATAATTCATCATTTATTTTAGATCTAAAATAATTTCAGATCAAAAATAAATCTGTAATCATATTACAGCATGTAGAAAATTCAAATATAATCTTAATCGATGTTCTACATCGTTCTAAGATAACTATTAAGTATAACAGGATTATGTTAGGACAATCTTATTTTAGAATGAGTAGATCATCAAACTAACCTTCAAATCTGAATTTTATAAATTAGATTTCAGATCTGAGAGATTTTTATTCTCATATTAGAACTTGGCTCTGATACCACTGTTAGAAAATCGTTACAGTTTCATACATGCAGTTCAAAAATTTTTCTAGATACTAAGCAGCAAAAATAAATTAATTAAAATATTTTTAATTAAACCATGTACCAGATCTAATCTAAAAACTATAGTTAGGATCTTGATATGAACATACAACCATGATCTGAAATCTGAAAAAAAAAATAATTAATTAGTAAAATAAGTTGGAGATCAGATCTCCATACCTCGAATCCTGCAGATGTGTTGAGTTCTGATCATAGACATGCATGCGCCCGACCTCTGTTGGTATTCATACAAAGATGCTTGATCAAAACATCGAGATCACCGATGTGCTAGCATCTTGCAGATCTCATTCCTCATCCTTGGATCTAGATCTCTTCTTTTAGATCTTGAAGGAGATCACTGTGTGAACTCTTTCGCGCAGATCTGACGGAATCTGAACCAGATCACCATGAAGAGAAAAAGAATCTTTCTTCTTCTCTTCTTCTCTCTCTTTTTCTCTCTTAGATCTGATCACCATCAGATCTGGGTGTTGGATGAAGGGGAGAAGGAAGGAGGAGGCATTGGGAGAGGAAGTTATGATATAAGAAAGAAGACCTCTCTTCATCTCTCACGCACGCCCTCTCTTCACATTAAGTTTTATCGCACAAAACCAATTCCATGCCACCCCATTAAGAGATAAGATCAGATCCTATCCAAATAGCTAAGAATGGTGTGGAAAAGAGGAAAGAAAAATTTTGCACCAAGAAGAAAATGTGTGAAATCTTTTCACGTCAATCCTTTAGCACATGCCCACCTCTTCATAATTTTTTGTCACACAAAAAAATCATTCCATGCCCAATCTAATTAGATTAGAATATTCTCTTGATAAGGCATCTATTCAAAATATATTTAGATAGTTGTCCTAAAAGAGACAGAGTCCCAAAAGGATGGGCCGCTAACTATTGGTGCCCCACATCTCTTCACGCATGTAAGAGAATAAGGGGGTGCATTTTCACGCACGCCCTCCCCTTCTTGGCATGAAACTTGGAGAGAGAATCTTAGAGGACCTGGACTCTTGAGTCATGGTTCATCTGGTTCAGATTAGTTCTCAATCAGATTCAAATCGAGTCTCAATCAAGCTTATAATCCAAATCTAATTTAGATAATTGAACCCAATTAACATTAAATTAAATTAAATCTAATTAAATTAAATCTGATTTAAATTAATTAAAATTTAATTCATAATTTAATCAACTCTAAAAAAAATTATAATATTTATAATTAAGTATTTGTGCTAACAATTAGCAGCTACTAAAAATATAACGCTTACAAATTAGCAGTTTCTAAAATTCAAACTATCAATCTGATTGATAATTTGAATATGATCCAAGTTATTAATCAGATCATGCTCTTTTTGTGTGTGATCCCTCATGTTCTATTCTGTCTAGTAGTGAGACATACCATGATTTTTATCACAGTATCATCGAAACTCTTTTTAATAGGCCGAAATGATTCCAACTCACCTCAACAAAGATCGTTGATCCGAAAATGATCTTAGTGAGTTCTCATGATCTACCAGTGATATCTAGTAACATGTAGTAGCAATCCAACATAATAGAAAAGTGAACCCCTAGGTGTAGTTATCATGTGATATAATTTTTCTATCATGAGTTCTGACTAGATGGAGGTCATGAAAAATTCATCAAACTCCATCATCAGTCATATGCTAGATTGGCTCGACTCGAGTTCTGTTGCTCCTAGATTGATTTTGATGATTACAAAGCAGATTGAAGGGATACAAATAATTTTAAATTGAAAAAGTCCTTATGCTCTTCAAGGGCAAAATCATAATTTCACTAAAATCCTAATTTGATAGTATCATTTGGTAGAACAAATGATTAGTAATCTATTGGTGAAAATTTCATTGTGTTTGGACTTATATTTTTGAAGTTATGAAGGTTTGAAGTGCATGAGTCGACTCATAAGTCAACTCATGGCACTATAAGCTGATTGGCACGCAAAAATTCCTCTTGGCATGCTAGTTTTCTGGCTTGGCACGACCTGTGAGTCGACTCATGAGTCGACCCACAAGGCATGAGTCGACTCATGAGTCGACCCCTGCTGATTTGAGCCAAGAATTTCCAGAAACTCATTCTCTGGTCTTTGCAACAGAAGTCGACTCCTGATACATGAGTCGACTCATGAGTCGACCCCTGCGACGGAAAATGTCAGCAACGGCTATTTTTTTGCCCATTTTAATTACCTTTTATGCTTCCTAAAATTGCTCTAACGGCTCTTTATCTGCCTAAATTATTTTCTCTTGCTTCTAATGCTATAAAATACTTCAAATGGTGAAAGAAATTGCAGATTAAATAGCAGATCAAACGTGAGATCAAAAATAATAGAGAGGATCCGAAATCTGCACGAAAAAGCCTGAGATCAACGAGATATTCGAGAGAAAAAGAAAAGAGGATCCAAAATCCACATGTGAGATTGTGAAAGAGATTCAAGAGCTTTCAAAGAGAGGATTTGTCACGCCTATTGTTTCAACCTTGATCTAGAGATCCTTCAAAGCTTTCAAGAGATCTTCAATCAACGATCATCCTCTTCTCAAGCATTCGTTCAAGCGTTCATCTATTTTGAGAAAATTCAAAAAGGGGTTCTTCATTTGAGTAAAGTTTTTATTGTTATATTTGCTCATTTAAGGAGCTGTTATTGTATTAATTTGTGCTCTAAATTTTCTTACTCTTGTAAGTATTTGTTCTTATTTTTGGAGGATTTCTAAAACAAGGAAAGGTTGATCCGAACCTGAAATCGGAGTGTTTTGGGTTTACTTGTACCCGGGAAACAAGTGATCTAGCTTGAGATAGCTAGTGTCAGAGTTTTTGATATTTTGTATTCAGGTTGAATACAAGCATAGTGGATTGAAATTCTCAAGTAGGAGCTTGGGGAGTGGACGTAGGTGCAAGGTTGGCACCGAACCACTATAAATCCTTGTGTTTGTGGTGTGGTTTATCGCTTCACTTTATTTCTTTATTATATCCTTGCATTCCTGCTTTAGGTAATTAATATTGAATTAAAATCTTTGTCTTGTTCATCATAAGTAATTAATTAAGTCCAAAATTTTTAGAAACCCAATTCACCCCCCCCTCTTGGGTTGCATAGCTGGGCAACAAGTGGTATCAGAGCCCAGTGCTCTAGCCCTTCTTTGATCTAACAATCAAAGAGCCAAAGATCTATGGCAACCCATGTCGGTACTTCTCTAGCCGAGGGGCAATCTACAAACCGACCTCCACTTTTCAATGGATCTAATTACACCTATTGGAAAGCTCGGATGAAGATATTCATACAAGCACTTGACTATGATATGTGGAGTATCATAGTGAACGGTCCTCACACACCCACCAAGATTATAGATGGTGAGGAGTCAACCAAACCCGAAAAAGATTGGGATGAGGTTGACAAGAAATTGGCACAATTAAATACCAAAGCTATGAATGTTCTTTATTGTGCACTAGATGCAAATGAATTTAATCGCATTTCTACTTGTGCATCTGCTAAAGAAATATGGGATAGGTTAGAAGTAACCCATGAGGGAACAAATCAAGTAAAAGAGACTAAAATAAACATGCTAGTGCATAAATATGAATTGTTCAAAATAGAGCATGATGAGTCCATAACTGCTATGTTTACTCGTTTTACTGATATAATTAATGGTTTGAAGAGTCTTGACAAATCTTATACTAACAGTGAGCTTGTAAGGAAGATTTTCAGGTCATTGCCAAGAACTTGGGAAGCCAAGGTGACTGCCATCCAAGAAGCAAAGGACTTGAACACTCTACCTCTAGAAGAGCTTCTTGGATCCTTGATGACTCATGAACTTAGCATGAAGCAACATCAAGAGGATGAAGTCAAAAAGAAAAGAACCATTGCCCTCAAATCCACAACTTCGCCTGATTATGAAACGGATGACACTGAAGATGAAGAACAAGATGAAGAGATGGCACTCATCACCCAGAAATTTAAGAAGTTTCTAAAAAAAAGAAAACAGGGGATGAGAAAGAAGTTCAAAAAGAAGGCAATGATGGCTACTTGGAGTGCGAGTGATGACTCAAGCTCCGACGAGGAAACCTCAACAGAACAAGCCAACCTGTGCCTGATGGCACACGAAAATGAGGTAACTTCTGAATCCACTAGTGAATTTACTTTTGAAGAATTGCATGAAGCATTCTATGATTTAATTGATGAATTAAAGAAACTAGGGAAGAAAAACAAAGAACTGAAATTGGAAAATCAGTCTCTAGTAAAACAAGCTGAAAACCTGTCAATTGAAAAATTCACATTGATTAAAGAAAATCAAAACTTTAAGGATGAAATTAACAAGCTGAAATCTATAGTAGATAAGTTCACCTTAAGTTCAAACAAACTAAATATGATCCTTGATAATCAGAAAGCTATATATGATAAGGCTGGACTTGACTATAAACCCCTGAAGAAACAAAAATTTTTGAAGGATATTTATGTAAATTATTCAAGTAACAAGCCTACAAATATTACTTGTTTCAAATGTGGAAGAATAGGACATAAATCATACACATGTCTTATTAACAAATATGCAAACACAAAGAAAATATGGGTTCCAAAAGGAACCATCTTGACTAACCTAAAAGGACCCAAGAAAGCTTGGGTACCTAAGACAGAAACTTGACCTTTGCTTGCAGGTGTGTCTAGCATCCCAAGAAGGAAACAGGAAATGGTATCTTGACAGTGGATGCTCGAGACACATGACTGGTGATGAATCACAATTCATCACGCTTGATGCTAAGGATGGAGGGATGGTCACCTTTGGAGATAATGGCAAAGGAAAGATCATCGGGATAGGTAACATTGGTATCACTCCCTCCAAATACATTGAGAATGTTTTATTAGTAAAGGTTTAAAGCATAACTTACTTAGCATTAGTCAATTCTGTGATAAAGGGTATAAAGTAGTTTTTGAATCATCTGTTTGCATTGTGACTAGTCCTATTAACGATGGCATTAAATTTATAGGATATAGGCATGGCAATGTTTATATGGTAGATTTGAATGATTTAGCCAAATTAGACATGCAATGCCTAGTATCCTTGAATGCTAAAGTTAATGAAACTAGTTGGCTGTGACATCGTAGACTTGCACATATTAGCATGCATTCTCTTTCAAAATTAATAAAGAAAGATTTAGTTCTTGGTTTGCCAAAACTGAATTTTGAAAATGATAGAATTTGTGATGCATGCCAATTAGGTAAACAAACTAGAGTTTCATTTAAATCCAAAAATGCTGTTACAACTTCTAGACCTTTAGAGCTCTTACATATGGACTTATTTGGACCAACAAGAATCATTAGTCTAGGAGGAAAATGATATGGTTTGTAATAATAGATGATTACTCTCGTTTTACTTGGGTTTTCTTTTTGACACACAAAAATGAAACTTTTCAGATTTTCACTAAATTTCATCGAAAAGTCACTAATGAAAAAGGATTTTCAATTCAAAATATTAGAAGTGATCATGGAACTGAATTTGAAAATCAAGATTTTGAAAATTTTTGTGATGAAAAAGGAATAGGCCATAACTTCTCTGCTCCTAGGACACCCCAACAAAATGGGGTAGTTGAAAGGAAAAATAGAACCTTAGAAGAAATAGCCCGTACCATGCTTTGTGAAAGCAACCTTCCAAGATATTTTTGGGCGGAAGCAATTAACACAGCATGTTACATTTTAAATCATGCTTTAATTAGACAATTTTTAAAGAAAACCCCCTATGAACTTTGGAAAGGAAGAAAACCAAATATTGCATACTTTCATGTTTTTGGTTGCCGATGTTTTGTATTAAATAATGGCAAAAAAAAACTTGGTAAATTTGATGCAAAATCAGATGAAGCAATCTTACTAGGTTACTCCTCCACTAGTAAAGCATTTAGAGTTTTCAACAAAAGAACTTTAGTAGTTGAGGAGTCCATACATGTTGTTTTTGTTGAATCTAACGATCTTCCTTCAAGGAAGAATGAGGGTGTTGATGATGCAGATCCACTAATAGAAGGTATGAAGGAGATCACTCTGAAAGATTCAGCAACTCCAAAAGACAAGGATCAAGAAGACGAACAAAATGAGAGAGGTGAAGAAATTCAAGAACAACCTCAAGGTACAGATAACCTACCCAAGGAATGGAGGTATGTTCACAACCACCCTAAGGAGTTAATTATTGGTGATCCTATGCATGGGGTAAAAACCCGTTCTTCACTTAGAGATGTAGTTAATCATTGTGCTTTTGTATCTCATCTTGAACCTAAAACTTTTGAAGAAGCTGAAAATGATCATAATTGGATTAATGCTATGCAAGAGGAACTTAATCAATTTGAAAGAAATAATGTTTGGACTTTAGTATCAAGACCTAAAGATTATTCAATAATTGGCACAAAATGGGTCTTTAGAAACAAATTAGATGAGCATGGAAATGTAATTAGAAATAAAGCAAGACTGGTTGCTAAGGGATATAATCAAGAAGAAGGAATTGATTTTGATGAAACCTTTGCATCTGTTGCTAGATTAGAAGCTATTAGACTTCTACTTGCATATGCTTGCTTTATGAAATTTAAGTTATTTCAAATGGATGTTAAAAGTGTATTTTTAAATGGATATATTGCTGAAGAAGTATATGTAGAACAACCCCCTGGATTTGAAAATCATGCTTTTCCTAATCATGTCTTTAGATTAAATAAAGCTTTATATGGATTAAAACAAGTACCTAGAGCATGGTATGAAAGGCTAAGCAAATTTCTACTAAATAATGGTTTTACAAGAGGTAATGTAGATACAACCCTATTTATTAAAAGAAATCAAAATGATATGCTAATTATACAAATTTATGTTGATGACATAATTTTTGGGTCTACTAATGAATCCCTTTGTCAAGACTTTGCTAAGCTTATACAGGGGGAGTTCGAGATGAGCATGATGGGAGAACTCACCTTCTTCCTCGGACTCCAAATCAAACAATCAAAAGAGGGAATCTCCATCACCCAAAGCAAGTACACCAAGGAACTACTCAAAAGATTTGGAATGGAGAACTGTAAACCAATTGGCACACCAATGAGTCCCTCATGTAAGCTTGACAAGGATGATGAAGGTAAATGAGTAGACTTAAAATACTATAGAGGTATGATTGGCTCATTATTATATTTAACTGCAAGTAGGCCTGATATCATGTTTAGTGTTTGCTTATGTGCTAGATATCAATCTAATCCTAAAGAATCTCATTTGAATGCTGTTAAAAGAATCCTTAGATACTTAAATGGTACTCAAACTCTAGGGTTATGGTACTCTAAGGACTCACAAATTGATTTATTAGGATATTCAGATACTGATTTTGCTGGATGTAAATTAGATAGAAAAAGTACAAGTGGAACTTGCCAATTTCTTGGAGTTAACCTAATCTTATGGTTTAGCAAGAAACAAAATTCGGTGGCACTGTCTACGGCTGAGGCCGAATACATTGCAGCCGGAAGTTGTTGTGCTCAAATCTTGTGGATTAAGCAACAACTCGAAGACTTTGGAATCAAACTTAATGAAACACCAATAAGATGTGTCAACACAAGTGCCATAAATCTATCTAAAAATCTAATTCAACACTCAAGATCCAAACATATTGAAATAAGACATCATTTTATAAGAGAACATGTTCAAAACAAAAATGTAATTCTTGAATATGTTTGCACTGAAAACCAATTAGCTGATATCTTTACAAAGGCCCTTAGTGAGGATAAATTCTGTGAAATTAGGAGAAATCTAGGAATTCTAGATCCATATACCTGAATTTTTCTCAATTTCCAAAGAATTGATGTCAAAAACTATTAGAGCTCAATTTCCAACATCTATCCTGGTCCCAAAAGCTCAAATTTATCATTCTAAAAACTTATCATTGAGCAAAACTCCTTCTCCCAAAATTTCAAATTTTTCTGGAATTTATTCATATTTTTCCTGATTTTCTGAACTTCATGAGTCGACCCCCATGAGTCGACTCAATGGCAAACTTGTAAATCCCACCAACTTCCATCGGGTTCATTGTTTTTATAAAGAACCCTGTTCGTGAGACGACTCATCGTCCTCCTTCCAAAAGCCGTCTTCTCCAACTCTTTTTTGCTCCAAATCCAAGGATTAATTTCGAGGCAATTCTCTCTCCTTCTCTCCACCAAAAATCGCCTCCTTGGAAAAGGATTTTCTGTGCTTTCTCGCATTGCTTGGCACGGTTGGAACGCGCCCTAGCACTTTACCGAACTTCCAAAATCTACTTCTTTTCTCCACCAAAAATCCTTCTTTACTCTCTTGTGATCCCTCCTCCACTCAATTCAAGTCTCCTTGCCTGCTACTATAGTGGATATGGCTCCAAAGATGAAACTTCCCCAAAGAAGAAAATCAATCCGTGAGCCTGAAGAAATTGTCCGAAAGAAAAGGCATGCTCAGTCTTCAACTGCTCCCACTCCAGTTTCAGTATCTGCTCAAGGTCCCTCTCAATCCTCCATAAGCCCCAGTGTGAATCCTCTTTCTGATAGAAAAGTAGAAATCGGGAAAAATATAGATTTTCGGTTCTTTAAGAAAGAGGGCTTTACTTTTGCAAGTAAGATTAAAAACCAAGGATGGGAACTCTACTGCTCCCTTAAGGAAGTCACCTATGTTGACCTAGTTAGAGAATTCTACCAGAACCTACATTATGGAAGTGGGTCAGTGACTTCAATTGTCAAGGAATTGATATCTGCTTGGATTCTAGGATATTGGGAGAAATACTTCAGTTGCCAAGTGAAGGATACTCATATATGGAACTCCCAGTAAAAGAAGAGGGGATCAGAATTATCTTAGGAGAAACTTATTCAGGAAGTTTAAACAAATTGGAAGCAAAGATTTTGTCTATTGAGATGAGGATCCTGCATCAGATTGTAACAAAGCTCTTCTTTCCTAGGAGTGGTAGGCATGATCTACTGTCTGGCAGAGATGTATGTGTCATGTTTCATGTCATCACTCAGACCCCCCTGAACCTCCCTGCACTTATGATAGAGGCCATGAGAGAAACTTTGAACAGATCCAAGGCACACTTGCCTTATGGTATGGCCCTTACTAGAGTATTTAGGAGGTTTGGAGTTAGCTGTGAGGGGAGGCACCTACCAAGCTATCTCATGTGGACACTTTCAACCAACACAGCCTGCACCGAATGGGATTTACAAAGACTGATGGTGGTTGGATCAAGGGCTCTGAAGAAAGAGCTGAGGATAGAGCTGAAACAAGAGCTGAAGACAGAACTGAAGGCAGAATAGAAGAAGAAGGTCCATCTTCTCCTATACATGACTTCAGGGCAGCATCACCAGATACCCAGTTCTTTCCTGATACTGAGGCTGGCCCTTCAGAGTTTACTAGGATGCCCACACCAGTGTATCAGCCAGAGAGTAGAGCACCTCATTCAGAGTTCAGACTGGCTGATGATCAGATCGAGCATATATCACAGCGTGTGGCTTCTTTGCTGTCTAGTCAGTGGGGTAGTACTTCTTTTGCACCTGGAGCCACCTCTTCTGATCAGACCATTACTCCCCACATCTCCACTGTGTTTCAGATGATATCAGATAAGTCCATCAGGATACAGCAGCTTGAGGACACAGTCTGGAGACTGACTGGCAGAGTTCTTGACTTGCAGGGGCAAGTCCTTGCTTTGGCCCATCCAAGCCACAGGAGTCTACTATTGAGGTCACAGACCTCACTGCAGAGGCTGGCAGGCTCAGAGGAGCACTAGAAGGTGGATATGAATTACTGAGGAAAGAGATCCGAGATCGAGTGAGCATGCTACCACTCAGTTCACTGCTCTACTTCAATCTGTTTTCAGAGCACTGAACGTACTTGATTCTATCAGACTCACCCTTTCTGTTCAGTCCTTAGCATCTCAGCGTTCTCAGCCTCCCAGTTCATCTCGTTCTCCTGCTCGTGCCAGAGGCAGACGGGGTAGAGGACGCACTTCTGATCCATCAGCTTCTCATACCATATCTGATGACTCCGATCCATGACTTGTCTTGATCATTATTAGATCCTAGGTGTTAGTGTCTTGTTTTAGGATCTGTACTTTGGGGCCATGTATTGAAAATTAGCTGGTTAATTATTATAATATGAACTATGTATTGAAACAATTATGATATTAATGGAATCATCTTTTACTTATATTTCTACCTTTTGTAATGGTGTTGATCATATTTTGATTAAATATATATTCTCCTTGTTGAAATATTGTCATCTCTTTGTTGTTGTTTGCTGTTGATAATTGCTATATTAAGGGGGAGCAAACATCTGTGATAAACTCTAAAGGGGAAAAATTAAAGAATATTTCAGAAAAAGGAGAAGTTAACCATGTTTGATGATGTCAAAAAGGGGGAGAAATTAAACAAAAAGCAACTCATCAAAAGCAAAACCCTAAAAGCAAAACCCTAAATTATGAGAAAAAAGGGGGAGAAATTAAACAAGCAACTCATCAAAAGCAAAACCCTAAAAGCAAAACCCTAAATTATGAGAAATTTGGCATCAAACAGAAATTAAACAAAAAGCAATTCAATTATGAGCAATTAAAGAAAAAGCAACCCATCAAAAGCAAAACTACAAATTATGAGAAATTAATTAAAGAATTTAAAGAACAATATCAAAAGTACAATGCTAAGTACAATGCAATTATGTAACTTTTAAATTACTTCTTTACATATGCTCTGATTTACTTTAAAAATTTAAATATGCTCTGATATACTTCAAAATTCCAACTTACTCTGATACATCTTAAAATTTTTTTTAACTTGCTCTGATACATCATAAAATTTGTTCTGATACATTATAAAATTTTTTCTGATACATTGTAAAATTTTTTTCTTGCTCCGATACATTGCAAAATTTATTTTTGCTCTGATATATCTTAAACACAAAATGAGCTAATACACTTTCAAAATCAACTCTTAAACATGCTTTGGCACACATAATTATTTTATGTATCAATAGCAATTAAAGCACATAATTAATTTTTGCTCTGATGCTAAAACTAAAATCAAATGAAAATAGGCAAATTTTCAAAATACAACTTGCTCTGATAACAAAAATAAGTTTTCTGCTCTAACACCAAAATCACATATTCCAATGAGCATATCTTCAAATCTTTAAGAAGATGGACAAACTATTTTTGTATATGATCATTTATATTACATGCCAAAAGAATCTTACTCTTTTCAAGCATATAAATGTATAATGCATTCTTTTGAAATTATTGATTCACATAAATGCTTTTGTTCAAATATTTTGTCATCATCAAAAAGGGGGAGATTGTTGCTCCTAGATTGATTTTGATGATTACAAAGCAGATTGAAGGGATACAAATAATTTTAAATTGAAAAAGTTCTTATGCTCTTCAAGGGCAAAATCATAATTTCACTAAAATCCTAATTTGATAGTATCATTTGGTAGAACAAATGATTAGTAATCTATTGGTGAAAATTTCATTGTGTTTGGACTTATATTTTTGAAGTTATGAAGGTTTGAAGTGCATGAGTCGACTCATAAGTCAACTCATGGCACTATGAGCTGATTGGCACGCAAAAATTCCCTTGGCATGCTAGTTTTCTGGCTTGGCACGACCTGTGAGTCGACTCATGAGTCGACCCACAAGGCATGAGTCGACTCATGAGTCGACCCCTGCTGATTTGAGCCAAGAATTTCCAGAAACTCATTCTCTGGTCTTTGCAACAGAAGTCGACTCATGAGTCGACTCCTGATGCATGAGTCGACCCCTGCGACGGAAAATGTCAGCAACGGCTATTTTTTTGCCCATTTTAATTGCCTTTTATGCTTCCAAAATTGCTCTAACAGCTCTTTATCTGCCTAAATTATTTTCTCTTGCTTCTAATGCTATAAAATGCTTCAAATGGTGAAAGAAATTGCAGATTAAATAGCAGATCAAACGTGAGATCAAAAATAATAGAGAGGATCCGAAATCTGCACGAAAAAGCTGAGATCAACGAGATATTCGAGAGAAAAAGAAAAGAGGATCCAAAATCCACACGTGAGATTGTGAAAGAGATTCAAGAGCTTTCAAAGAGAGGATTTGTCACGCCTATTGTTTCAACCTTGATCTAGAGATCCTTCAAAGCTTTCAAGAGATCTTCAATCAACGATCATCCTCTTCTCAAGCATTCATTCAAGCGTTCATCTATTTTGAGAAAATTCAAAAAGGGGTTCTTCATTTGAGTAAAGTTTTTATTGTTATATTCGCTCATTTAAGGAGCTGTTATTGTATTAATTTGTGCTCTAAATTTTCTTACTCTTGTAAGTAATTGTTCTTGTTTTTGGAGGATTTCCAAAACAAGGAAAGGTTGATCCGAACCTGAAATCGGAGTTTTTGGGTTTACTTGTACCCGGGAAATAAGTGATCTAGCTTGAGATAGCTAGTGTCGGAGTTTCGACGTTTTGTATTCAGGTTGAATACAAGCATAGTGGATTGAAATTCCCAAGTAGGAGCTTGGGGAGTGGACGTAGGTGCAAGGTTGGCACCGAACCACTATAAATCCTTGTGTTTGTGGTGTGGTTTATCGCTTCACTTTATTTCTTTATTATATCCTTGCATTCCTGCTTTAGGTAATTAATATTGAATTAAAATCTTTGTCTTGTTCATCATAAGTAATTAATTAAGTCCAAAATTTTTAGAAACCCAATTCACCCCCCCCCTCTTGGGTTGCATAGCTGGGCAACAAGTTCATTTATGAATCTCGTAGAAACTCTTTTCCAGTATTCACTCTTACTCTGACCAAAAATTTTTTGAACTCAATCTTATGAATCGTATAGGACTTCTCCTTTTCTACCAAAGTCGATAAATTCCATCTAGATGCATCCTACTCCAAACAGCGAACCTGAACCTACAATAGCCAACATACACAGTAAGGATCTGAATGGCTAGGGACCAAGAGAACATGCAGTCAAACTATGTAGCCTTGCTGTGAATATCCAACACACTATAGGTCAAAGGATCAATTACACCACTGCAGCATCGAAAAGATCACTAATGAGTGAGTAAACATCCAAGTGGTTTCTCGTATTGATCACGCTCAGTACAAGTTATTCTCTAACAACCATCTGTACTCTCATCCTAGTGTCTCTACACTGCAGACTCGAAACTCATCTGCTCTAAAAGGAGGTGATCCATACATCGATCTTAAATAGATTGATCACTATCCTCTGTGACAATCCTTCGATCGAGAGCATTTAGAAATTAATCACTAATGATGTATGTCTCAAATTTTTAATACCTTGAGAATATAAAATCATCTTTGTTAATTTTTAGGATAAATCATGGACACATAAGACATGATTGGTTATAAAAACTGCCTATCAAGTATACAATATATTTTAGAGAAAAGTATGTGTCAGTCAAGATTGACTTTTATGACATACATCTAACAATTAAATACTGCCATCCAAGACAGTCGAGTCATGAATCCCATGCTAATGGGTTGAGTTGGGGAAGCTACGGAAGCGACCCCCCCAGTACCCCAACAGGCCATCCAAGCAAATCCCACTATGGGGGTGCCAAAATATCAAGCAGCATTGTAAATGGGGAGGGGCGGCATGCACATCCTGCACACGCAAGCTTTGACAGCGGGACGATCAGACTGTGCGACCCACACACCAGGGACTGTCGCCCAAGGTAGTCGGATCGTGCATCCTATTGATAGACTGAGCCTGGGCATCTATGGAGGTGGTATACCCTACCACCCCAACAGAGCATCCAGGCAAATCCCACCCCAGAGTTTTCAAATATCGAGCAGCATTACAAATGGAGAGGGTCGGGATGCATGTTCTACGCACAAATTAAATTCAAACATCATTAATTTAAATAAATATTATAAATTTAAATCCAAATATAAAAATTAGAAGAAGAAGGAATGATGTGTGGCGATAGCTCCATCGCCGTTGCTGCCACCGTCGTTAATACTCACTAGGGGACAGAAAGAAGAGAAGAGAATAGCAAGGGAGGATGGTGAGGGCACAGGGATGGAGGATCCGGCACATGGACAATAGATCTGATGTGGGGATGGTGGATCCAATACGAGGATGGTGGATCCGACGCATTGACGGCAGTGCAGGCGACATGGGGATGGGGGCTTCGGCAGGCTTCCGACGGCACAACAGGGGAAGAATAGGAGAGGGGGAGGTGGGGGCGTAGGGATGGTGGATCCGATGTGGAGGGTGGTGGATCTGGCATCGGGATGGTGGCACAGGGATGGGGGCTCCTATAGGGTTCTAACAATGCGACGATAGAAGAAGGGGGACCGGAGGTGGGGGAAGAATGAGGGACATCAGGGCACAGCAGAAAAAAATTGGTAAGGAATTAGGGGGTATTAGGGCCCTGTATTAGCAATGGCGAATGTGCATCGCTAAAATCATCACTAATCACTAATTAAGATTAAATAAATAAATATTTAAAATTGAAAAGTTATAGTGATGGCTTTGCAGTGGCTAATAATAAAATGATTTGTCGCTAATAGATCTTTGATCCTTTTATGATGATATTCTTTTCGATTGAATTATTCATTGGTAAATATCTTTATTAGCGATGGTTGATTTATCGTTGCTAATAACCATCACTAATAAAGAATATTTTTGTAAATTTTGTTATTTTTATTGATGATCATTCTAAAAAAATTTAGATTTTGCTTTGAAATTTAAAGACCAAGTGCTTGATTTGCTCAAGCATTTTTATACTAGTGTTGAAAGAGAAGTAGAAAAATAACTAAAATATATTCGAGTATATAAGAAGAGGTCTATTTAAGAAATATTCTAGAGATCATGACATCAAGTTTGAGAAAACTATTTTTAAAATATCTCAATATAATGGAGTTGTCAAAAGAATGAATCATACTATTTATGAAAAAATTTGATGTATATTCTCTCATGCTAAATTGTCTCAATCCTTTTAGGGTGAAGCAATAAGGACTGTAATCGGTATGATCAACCTCTCCTTCAGTTCATCTTAAAGATAATGTGTCAAAAGATATATCATATGATTACTTGAGGGTGTTTGGCTGTAGTTGCTGTAGAATTTTTATTGACATTTCTAAAAATGAGAGATCTAAGCTTGATGGTGAGTTTAGATGGTGTATCTTCCTAGGTTATGCATATAAAGTGTTTGGTTACAGATTATATGATCAAGTTGATAAAAAGGTTGTCAAAAGTAGTAATGTGTGTTTCTAGAGGATCAGATTATTGAAGATTTTGAAAAAGTTGAGCAATCAAACTTTATCATTAGAAATTATGTTAATCTAGGTCCAATGCTTCCTTCCATGGTAATAATGATAATGGGGAAGATGTACAGAAAAATGATAGTAACATAGTTGATGAGCTTGTACCAAATAATGATGTGCCAGATGAGCATGCTAAGCAAGTCCCTCCAGAAATGCCAATTAAACCTCAATTGAAAAAATCCAATGGAGAGTATTAACTTTTCTAAAGATATTCTTCTCATGAATATGTGATCATCATTGATAGGGGAGAAGCATAATGCTGTCAAGAGACAATGAATCATGAGCAAAAAAGAGAGTAGTTAAAAGCTATACATGAGGAGATAAAATCTTTGCATAACAACTATATATTTGAGTTGGTGGAACTGCCCAAGGGTAAGAGAAAGCTCAATGATAAGTAGGTGTTTAGGTTATAGACTGAAGAAAAGAGCTCACAGTCAAGATATAAAATATGATTAGTTATAAGAGGTTTGGATAAAAAAAGAATATTGACTTTGAAAAAATTTTCTCATATGTGGGTAATATATTTTCAATCTGAGTTGTTCTTGGTTTATTTTCAATCATGAATTTGGAGATTAAATAACTTGATATAAAAACTATCTTCTTCCATATTTACTTAAAGGAGAAAATTTATATATAGGAGCCAGATAGATTTATAGTTAAAGGTAAAAAATATCTTATATATAGATTAAAGAAGAGTTTGTATGGACTCAAGTAGATATCATGATAGTGGTATAAAAAATTTGATTCCTTCATAATGAACCATGGATATAGCAAAACTACTTTTGATTATTTTGTATTTGTAAAGAGATTCTCTAATAAAGATTTTATTATTCTTTCATTTTATATAGATGTATTGCCCAGATAGATAATTTAAGAGGAAGGATAAATTAAATTTTCAAAAATTAAAATAATTAAGTGCACAGAGGATTGCTATGCCAAGCGTTAGTGCAATGGAAGAAATGAGTGATTATGAGATATATAGAAAGTAAAGTAAGCAAGACGAAAGAATAAGTACACACATAAATATAAAATTTTACAGCGGTTTGGTATCAAACTCAACATCTATATCTACTCTCTAAAATTTTTTCTCAAAAATTTCACTATAATTTCTTCAAGATTTTATTATGATCGTATTACTTGGGCTCATAATCAAATCAAATTGATTTTACCAGTAAAAATTAATGAAAACTACTCTTTCGAGTTTCAATCCTAATTGAAACTTGTTATAACAAGAAATAAATAAGTGTTAAAGAATACAAATAAAAACTCCTACAGAGCAAATAAAAGAATATTGAAGCTCATGTGGATATCATGGAGCAGACTTGACAATTAATGCTCGTCTTCTTCTTTGAACCCTCTAAAAACTCAAGAGCATGATGGTTAAAAATAAATGCATTCTCTTGAATGAACTCTTAGTGTTTCTTGGATTTTCTCTTTATTTTTGTTCTTCTCTACATTCTTCAATAGATTTTGCATGCATTTAAAGATCTTGGAAGATTTGAAATGGATTTTTGGCATTGGGAGGTTGGAACTAGCCATTAGAGCCATTTTGCTTTATTCTGCACCTTCTTTAGAATTACCCATTAAAGCTATTAGACACGGTGAATTCAACTCATAGAAACTTGGGATGGACTCGAAATTAAGTTGAGATTAACTGGAACCAAATTGGGGTCGACTTAGATATATGTCAATTTTGGCAGCTCTTTGGTTTTTGCTTGAGACCATTTACCGGTCAACTCAATTGAATTTGGGAACGTAAACGAATTATGCTTACGTTGGCTCTTGGTCTGAGAGAGTCAACTTGAAAATAGATTGAAACATAGTACTCTCTATCTTGACATGAGAGAGTCGACTCACATTAACTTAGGATCGACTTGTAGTTTTGTGCCATTGAGATTTTGCATATCAGAGTCGTTTCATTGAAATTTGAGGTTGACTCTTGACTTTCAATTTCTTTTTTCTCCTAATAAAGCTCTCCAAACTTGCATCAGTTAGCCTCAATTTTTTGCACTTTCTTTGATATTTTTGGACCAAATTAGCTTCCTGGAAAAACTCTTAAATACATATTTAATAAACTATTAATTTTATCATATATTGAATTATTTTATATTCATCAAATTATTTTTTAGATTGACATATTGATTGTTGGCCATGACGTTAAAAAGATTGAAAGCTTGAAAAAAATATAATGCTTTCAAAATGATGAATTAGGGTCATTCAGTTCATAAAGCGAACAATAAGTAGCAAAAATAGCCTTGTTGATTTTGGTCAAATTGGCTACCATATTTCAAATATTCAATCACAATAGAGTCCATGAACGCATGCTGGTACCCAGATTATTGTGGGCTTTCTAAACAATAACTTCCAAAACCACCAACAATCAAGTTTTTATCGGAAAAAATATGTTCCAAACAAATTAATCTAATCAAAGCTATGCACCATTTGTTCGTGCCAAATTATTCTTGCCCTGATGCCATTGGCTCCCATGCAAAAAAAATATAAATACTATTTGATAGTATGTAAAATGGTATAATCTCTTGTAGAAGAAGTACAGCTAGCCCAGAATTACAAGAACAAATACCAATATGAGAATGTTTGCTATATACAATTGCGAGGATAAAATAATTTTGAAGAGAGAAAATTAGGAGATAGAAAAATTTTAATAGAAAATATAAAGTGGAAGGAATAAATGGCTCGACTTTATATTATAAAGAAGCCTTATAAACCAATTGCCTCTCTCTCTCTCTCTCTCTCTCTCTCTCCTTCCCCCTCTCTTTTCCTGACCCTCTTTTTCTTTTTTCCTGACCAACCAAAAGCCTAAGTCTCTGTTTGATGAGGTTACAATATCGTGAGGAAAATTAGTCAATTTTTTTATTGACTGACTTATTTATATTGTCATGCTCATCAAAAAAGTATGGTTCCTAAGTTAATTTTCCATGAGCAATATTTACCCATGAAATGAGTGGAAACCACACACTTGGTCACTTGAAAAGAGTAAGTTAGTTTTCCATCAATCAGGTAATGTGTCCCTATTTTTTGTTTCTAAAATGCCCTCCCTATGTTGATACCCTAACAAATTAATCCTAATCTTTCACTTACTCTCTTCATCTGTAATGAACTCTAACCTAGACAGTATCGCTGCAATCCCTAACCAATTTTCAGTTAGAAGATCAATGGATTATAATGAACCTTTTATATTTTGTACTTAAAATCTCCTCCTCTTTCTAGGTGAGTTTTATATCTTTTCTCATCAGTGATTATGGGCGTTCCTGACCATGTGTTTCTCAAGATACATTTCACATTATTTTGGATACTGAAATTTTAATTTTTTCTATTTTTTTTCCATATTTGTTATTGTAAATCTTGTATGGATCTTCAAATTTGTTGTTGCCATTCATATTAATTTAGATGATGTAATTTTTTTTCTTCTATTTTTTTTTCAATAATCAAAAATTAGTTGTATCAATTTGGGTTCTTGGTTAATATATTCCATATTGTTGCCTCTTATGCAGCAATATTGATCTTCAACCATTTGGAGGTGACCAATCCAAGGGCCAACTCATACCAGTATGGTCGTCTTGAACTTGATTGCTTCAATTTTGCATTTTTTTTTTTTTAATCCTCTTTTCTCTTTTTCTTTGTTTGGTTCGAATTAGGAGCAAGCTTTGTTGAAATTCCAAGCAAAACTTTTTCTTTCTGTTTCCTTCCTATCCTTCGTTAATTGAATGCGTCTTTGACGATTTTGTCATGTTTTTGTACCGTCTAACTATTCCAATTTTACATGGGCCAAAATCCGAGTTTGCTATAATGAAATTAGCCTTTAATCATAAAGGAGCGGTGCATGGTAGGTATGCAAATTAGACCTGGAAGCGTGAAAAGTACTATAGGAAAGATTGATAGACCTTCGCAATTTATCCGGCCAGTTCTAATGAAAAGAACATGAGTAAAGAATTTTAAAACCTCTTTCCACTACATACAAGAATGAAGATAATTTATTTTCTCGTCTAAGTATTTTCTGAATAATATTTATTCAAAAAATTGTAAATTTTAAGGTAAGTTTTATGTGATTCAAAGAATGAGCTTTTAAAACCAAATTTCTTAATCCAAAGCCAATATTCTTCCCTCAAACATATGGGCTGAATTTTGAAATGCACCGCAACATAAGATTTAGGTATATGAAACCAAGAGATATTTTTTGTGCACTGCGGACAGTGTAAAAAATTCGACATGAAGTGCACCGTCTTATTCGATGGATCGATGTAGTCATTACTTTCCGACACATATTTAATGAATGTCATAATATAATCTAAGATATAATAATACAAGAGAAGTATTTTTGTCTAATCACTTTCCAACGGACATTTAGTGCCTGCAGATCGATTTTTTTATTTAAAAATTTTAAATGATAAAAATATTTTTATTATTTAAAAAAAAATTTATGATATCTTATGCAATACAAAATATCACATAAAATGTCATAATTTTTTCAAAAGATAGAAATATTTTCGTCATACAAAATTTTTAAATAAAAAAATCGATCTATATACATTAAAAGTACGTTGAAAAATGATAACTATATGAACCAATCAGATAAGATGATTTATTCCACATCGAATTTTTTATGTCGTCTGTGGTGCACAAAGAATTTCACATGAAACCAATGGCTCAATCTACTAAACCATTTTTGTACCAGATTTAGTCAAAATACTACTAAATTTAATCTTTGGAATTTGCCAGGACTCCCAAAGAAGGATAAACGCCTCCGACAGTGGAGCTCATGAAAGGCAAGGAAGCCGAAACCAAAACAACTTCCGATAAAAAGAGGACTGGAGGATGCATTCTGATGGATGAAACCTATTGGGATATACCGACCGACGACCCTGACGGACGACCCCGACAGACGACTCCGACCGACCCCGATGGACGACTCCGACGGACGACCCCGACCGACTCCGACGGACGACTCCGACGGACGACCCCAACGGACGACTCTGACCGACGACTCCGACTTAAGCAAGACACCAGACCAACCGACGGTGCCTCCGGGTCATCACCCGACGTCTCGGCAGCCGAATACCGACGTATGATCGGTCAGCCCTCCCAAACACCGTACAACTGCCAGAAACTGTCAGTCCTGACAACGGCATGCGGCACTGCCGCCTAGGGGCATTATCCCACCTAAGGCATGGGGCAACCCTAGTGATTTGACAGCCCCACGGCGATTTGACACCCTTACGGCGACTCTGACAGTCCTCAGTAAGTTGACAATTCTTCAATTATCCGCGCCATTAATGACGGCGTCATACCATGCTCCACTATATATATCGGGGAAGGCAACAGTGCTAGAGGTCTCTTCGAAACTCTTGGGCTTGCTCCCTCTCTCTTTCTTTCCCTCTCTCGATTGAGCTCTCTGTCTTCATTTCACTGTTGCCCAGTCACCTCTCTGACTTGACCGTCGGAGGGTCCCCACCGGAGCCACCTCCGGTCAGTGTGGACTTCCTTTTTTGCAGGCGCTCGTTCCCGGCGACCAGGCGACGAGGGGATTGGCCGCAACAGATTGACGCGCCAGGAAGGGAAAGCCAGGCCTAGTAGATACTAATGACAAAGACAAGAGCCCAACGATCGAGGGTCACTGGGTCGGCGAGGCGCTCTTCCCGCCGTGAAGAGGCCTCTCCGTCACCTTCCGCGGTGGAGCCCAGCTCTCCGCAACCCGCGGTGACCACGGAGGCGCAGATCGCTGCAATCGTACGACAGATGACCGTGCTGACGGACGCGGTCAAGAGCCTCCAGCAACAACCGGCGGCACGTCCGATGCCCTCCAGGAGCAGCCGCCGATGCCCGCGCCGATCTCCGTCGTTTTCGTGCGAGCGCCCGCCGCAGCGCTCCCACGGAGAGGAGGAGGGGCGGCCACGGCGCGATGCCCGTCAGTCCCAGCAGCTCTCTCCTTCCCTGCTGGAACGGGTGAGGAAGGAGAAGCGACCGCGGACGCCGTCCGCCTCTTTCTCGGAATCCTCCGGAGACTCCACTCCTGAGGTCTCCCAGCACCGACGGACGGACGACTATGAATGCAGGTTCGAGAAAATCGACCGTCGACTTGCACAGTTGCAGGTGGATGGGCAGAAGTCTTCGAACGACGTCGACTTTCAGACCGCCCAACCTCTCTCCCGACTCATTCTCGATGAACCGATCTCCAGTCGGTTCAAGATGCCGCACGTGGAGTCTTACGACGGCTCCACAGACCCAATCGACCATCTGGAGAGCTACAAAGCTCTCATGACGATTCAGGGGGCAACCGACGCTCTCTTTTGCATCGGCTTCCTCGCCACACTCCGCAAGGTTGCCAGGGCCTGGTACTCCGATCTTCGATCGGAGAGTATCCACTCCTTCGGACAGCTCGAGCACTCTTTCGTGGCTCACTTCAGCACCAGCTGGAAGCCGCCGTGAACGTCGGACAGCCTTTTCTCCCTCAAACAGGGAGAAAACGAGACGCTCCGACGTTTCGTGGCACGATTCAATACGGCCACGCTTGAGGTCCGGGACCTCAATGAAGACATGGCTATCTCAGTCATGAAACGGGGGCTGAGGGCGTCCCGATTCACCTACTCCCTGGACAAAATCCTCCTCCGAACATACGCCGAACTGCTGGAGCACGCGTACAAGTACATGCGCGCGAACGAAGGAGCTTCCGACCGGCACCTGACTTAAGGCACGGGCTGAAAAGAAAAATGGAAGAAAGGTCGGGCCCATGCTGAACCCAGCAGGCCCTCCACCGATAGACGGGTCTTGCCCCAACGACGGAGTCCGAGACCGACGCATCGCAGGTATGACTCCTACACCCCTCTCCCCGCTCCTCATGCGCAGATCCTGATAGAGATCGAAGAAGCGAAAAATCTACGACGGCCTCGGCCTCTGAAGGCAAAAGGCCCCGACCAATATGGCTCGATTGTCGATCGTCGAATCAACGGCTCGATCACCGATCGCCGGAACCGACGGCCTCGGCCTCTGAAGGCAAAAGGCCCCGACCAACATGGCTCGATTGCCGATCGCCGAATCCACGGCTCGATCACCGATCGCCGAAATCGACGGCCTCAGCCTTTGAAGGCAAAAGGCCCCGACCAACATGGCTCGATTGCCGATCGCCGAATCAACGGCTCGATCACCGATCGCCGAACCGACGGCCTTGGCCTCTGAAGGCAAAAGGCCCCGACCAACATGGCTCGATTGTTGATCGCCGAATCTACGACTCCGTCGTCGGCCTGATCATCGAATCATCGAACCAACGGCTCAATCTATGTCTCGATCGTCGAGGACACATCGGATTCTACGACGGAGATCGAAGGGGCAGAATATCTACGATGGCCCCCACCTCTGAAGGCAAAGGGCTTCGACTAATGCGGCTGGCTAACTTGCCGACTTAGCTTCGACTAAGAAGGGCAAAATGCCAAGACGACCGCAGTCGCATTCGCGACATACCGATCTGGTCACGACCGATCGAAGGATATTCGGCTTGCCACCGTTTATCATACATCCCGACGCATACGTCCGACCAAGGGCTAGACAATGGATATTCAACTTGCCATCGTTATCCTATCCGAATACGTCGGACGCTACTCGACTATCAGATTCTGCGGAATGATCATGTCGACGAGCAACGTTCGGAGGTTGGCCGACCTCCGACCCGACGTGCATGCTCAACCTACAGTCGGGACGACCGATATTGGATCGTTCGTTGATGTGATCGCCAGAGTCGGGGCAAGAAAAGACGGAAAACCACTCCTTTCATCCGAAGCCGTCACCCACGTGTTCACGCGAGCCAACACGACATCGGGCTCAGGAGTGGGGGGGGCAACTGTTGGGATATACCGACCGACGACCCTGACGGACGACTCCGACCGACGACTCCGACGGACGACCACGACGGATGACTCTGACCGACCCCGACGGACGACTCCGACGGACAACCCCGACGGACGACTCCGACGGACGACCCCGACCGACTCCGACGGACGACTCCGACGGACGACCCTGACGGACGACTCCGACCGACGACTCCGACTTAAGCAAGACACCAGACCAGCCGACGGTGCCTCCGGGTCATCACCCGACGTCTCGGCAGCCGAATACCGACGTATGATCAGCCAGCCCTCCCAAACGCCGTACGACTGCCAGAAACTGTCAGTCCTGACAACGGCATGCGGCACTGCCGCCTAGGGGCATTATCCCACCTAAGGCATGGGGCAACCCTAGTGATTTGACAGCCCCACGGCGATTTGACATCCTTACGGCGACTCTGACAGTCCTCAGTAAGTTGATAATTCTTCAATTGTCCGCGCCATTAATGACGGCGCCATACCATGCTCCACTATATATATCGGGGAAGGCAACAGTGCTAGAGGTCTCTTCGAAACTCTTGGGCTTGCTCCCTCTCTCTCTCTTTCCCTCTCTCGATTGAGCTTTCTATCTTCATTTCACTGTTGCCCAGTCACCTCTCTGACTTGACCGTCGGAGGGTCCCCGCCGGAGCCACCTCCGATTAGTGTGGACTTCTTTTTTTGCAGGCGCTCGTTTCCGGTGATCAGGCGACGAAGGAATTGGCCGCAACAAAACCCAATAACACTTGGCTGGGTCCCATAAAAGGGAGCCTATGGTAAGCATCATGAACAGCTCGTAGCGTGTTTCTTGTGGTCCGGTCCCCAAAATAAATCATCAGGCGACATGATGATTATCAAATGCTGGTGTAGATAAGATAAATGGTTCTGGCCAAATTGGAATGGAGGAGTTGGTGCGGTTTCTAATCCCATGATCCGCGCGTTACAGAGTGTCCATGAGGGGCAGCAAAGGCGCGGACCTGAGAATGGAGGAGTTGGTGCGGTTTCTAATCCCATGATCCGCGCGTTACAGAGTGTCCATGAGGGTCAGCAAAGGCGGACCCGAGATTGAATGGAATGGTGACCTTGCAGGCGAAGGAGCCAGACGGGCTCGTTGGGTCATGTGGTGGGGTGGCATATCGGGGAGACAAGGCGACGACACGGTTAGGTTGGTCGGATTCAAGCCCTGTGGTAGGGTGCCTGAGTTCGATTGGAAGAACGAATTGGTGCCAATGTTTCGGGTCGCATGCGGTGGAGAAACTGTGGCGTACAGCCGGTGGTGTTCTATTCTGGTGGCTGCAGCTCCCGTCGAAGGGTAGAAATTAATGCGCCGGAAAACTCAACACGAAAGTTGGGAAATGGAGTATACGGTGGTGCCAAAAACAACAAAAGGAAAAAAAAAAAAAAAATCGCAGCAATCATCACAATGCTCATCACGGCAATTATCCAAAATAAAAGGTATTCTTTCCCAGGCCATCTACAACATGAACAAAATACATGCTGCAACTAATCAAACACCATGAACCTCTCAAAATTCCTTTGCATTACATCGACCAATACTGGGCCGATCGAGACGCACTGCCAAATAAGGAAGAAAAGACATAATCCCGAACACTTTATATACATACGAACCGGACGCCACAAAACAGGCATCTCCAACTCCCAGCCGGTGTGGGGGGCTCAGCTCGGAGCGAAGCGATCCATGAGCATCCAGATGGTGGCCTCCGAGAGGGCCACGTCCCTCATGGCCATGGCCTTATCGCTGGCAGCAAAGGACTGGCCCCTCCTGCCCGCCAGATGTCTTACCATTCCCTCTCCTCCCCCTCCCACGGCCGGCGACCCGGCATCCTCGGAACTCGCCCTCTTCTGCCTGAGTCTCGCGAGCTCACACGTCCAGATATCCACCAGGCTCGACATCTCTCTCTCCTCTCCTCCCTTTTGTTTGTTCTCTCTTTCTTCTTTCTCCGCCTGCTGTTCAATGGGGGCTGGGTGGAAAGAGGCGACAGCCTGGATGGAGATATATACACCCACACTCCACTGCCCCACGGAGGAAGAGAAGGAAGCAAAGCAAAAAAAGGAAACCTGCGGCTCAGTTGGTTTTAAGTTTTATCGGTGTATACGCGGAAACCGGGGGGTGCCCGCCCCTGGTTGAGAGAGTGAGAGAGAGGGAAGCCCCAGGAAGTACGAACCAGGGGGCTCGCCCAATCCATCTTAGATGCACATAGAATACCATATTAATCAGATGAATCCAACATCGATCATCTCTTGCTTCCAGGGGCGGGCCTTAAATTAAAACCAGCGGCAGCGCAAGGGCGGTGGAAAATACAACAGCTCCGAAACGGCGGGCGCTAGAACACAGGTCTTTTTGGAGGCGCCGTCATGCACGAAATTGGTAGTTTGACTCCACGTGACGAGTGCTTTGTATAATAAAGGAGAGAAAATATATATCTTAAATTAAGTAAATTAAAAATTCTAGAACCTCCGGAATCTTGAATGATAAATGCAGCACACATTCCATAGTCCACCGTACCATCATCAGAATTAATTTTGACACGAATGTGAATAATATATAAATGATTTTTTTTGATAGCATTTACGTGAGATTGAGCCGTGGCAAACGCTACCATCACTTCCGGCCATCTTGAGGTCTCCTTCATCGTATCAAAGCAAACTGCTTCCCCTATTTTTTTTGGTTGTATTCTTTTCCTTTCTAGACGATTAGCCATCGTCGCCAGCAACCGCTGTCAATACTGCTCCCACTTGCTGTTGTCTTTGCCGCCATCACAGCCTCACTGGAGCCCAGATCTTCGACCCACACCCACCATCACCACCATCACCCTCCACCCCATTTTACGTACCGAAGGACCTCCCTATCTTTCCCCTATTTTTCTCTCTCCTCTCTTTCCACCTCTCATGGTAAACCCAAAAAAAAATCCTAAATTTCCTTTCCCATGAACCCAAGCTGACCGTTGTAGACCCTAAACTGAACAGACAGCCACCAATCTTGTTGGCCTTCACCCCGACTTTTTGTTGGCTATCTATGATCAGCATTGATTTTTGTGAAGGTGTGATTGACCGAACAAAAATTTGCCGAGCAACGGTCTTAAACTCTAATTCTCCGGCCTAACTTTTTATTTATTTATTTAATCTTGAGTCATACAAGATAAAAAAATTAGATTTCAGATTAATTCAAATATTAAATTCTAAAATTAAAAAATTAATAATAATTTATTTATTTATTTTTTATATTAATATTTGATCAAGTTGAATTTATATTGATTGATTGGACATGCTAAATATGAACTAGCAAACAATTGTGACCGAATTTGTTATTAGTAAAGAAAAGAAATGATTACTATTATATATATTATTTGTGGAGTTATACTATTATATTTGTATCTTAGTTTTGTAGCGTTGAATTCATATTGATGGATTTGATTTTGTAAGCAATAATATCATTCTTATATAATTTTTTAGCACGTGTACATTATGTATTGATTATATAATTATATCATTAATTGATGATACGGTTATATAACTATAATATGCTTATTTAAAATAAATTGTTAAATTAGAATTAGTTTGATAAAATCAATATATAATAATTTGATAGATAAGAAATAGTTTGAACTAATCTTGTTATGTGGAACAGTCTCCACGAGCTAATATGTGGGATAACCTCCATGAATTTATATGTGGGATATCCTCCATAAGCTTATGCATAGGATAACTTTCATAAGCTTATGTATGGAATAGTCTTGGGAGCTTATGTTTGACACAACCTTCAAGAGTTTACATATGAGAATTCTATTTACAAGACATGGATCGGGGCATTATCTTGGTTAATCTAAAGTAAAAAAAAAAATCACTAAATTTAAAATTATGATGAGAGAAATAGATAACGAGATACATAAAATCAATAGTGAATAAAAAATTTTACTTATTGGCATATCATCATATATCTTTTTTACTATAAGAAATTATACTATTAGCAACGGCTAAATAGTTGTCGCTAATAAGATCATTTACTGACAACTGATTATGACGAAAAATTTTTTCATCATAATATGTTAAAATAATTATTAATGATAAAAATTTTATTATTAGCGACGGCTTGATCGTCATTAATAGTTAATTATTATTAGCGATGGCATCAGAGACAAAATTTAACCGTTGCTTCTAATTAACCCTTATTAGCAACAGCATTAGTGATAAAAATTTACCGTCGCTAATAATTAAGCCCTATTAACCCTCCGGATCTTCGACGAGCTCACAGAAACACTCCCACTTCCTCGTTGCCTCCCTTTCTCTGATCATCGTTCTCTCCTACCGTGCCGCCGGAGCCCTCGGCCTCCTCCCCTCAACCTCGCACTACCGTCCCCACCTCAGATCCGATGTCCCTATGCCGGATCGAAGCTTCCCAAACCCACCCTTTCTTCCTCGATGTTGTCAGCCGTGTCTCGGTGCCGGTGTCCTATCGCCCGACCTCCCCTCATCTTTCCGACCTTTCCTTTTGCTTTTTCGGTGTTGGGTATAAAATACCCCCCAGCCGAAGTTCGTGTCAGGAGTGACCCTCCAGGGATTCTACCGACGTCCGACCTTCGACGGCATCTTTTTGAACCTCTCCGGCGATCGAGCCTCTGCGACATTCCCAAGTTCTGCCGACGGATAAACTCCCACCAGTGTAGGCCGGATTCTCCACGACGGGCGGACTCCATCCAAGTTTCTGCGGTGGTCGACCACCTTCTAGTCTTCATCCGGACTCCTACGGGAGCCGAACGTCTTCCCCAAACTCCGACTGTAGGTAGTCTTCATCCGGATTCCTACGGGAGCCGGACCCCTTCCTCGAGCTCCAACTGCAGGTAGACTTCGTCCGAACTCCTACGGGAGCCGGACCTCTTCCCCAAACTTTGGCTGCAGGTAGTCTTCATCCGGACTCCTACGGGAGCCGGACCCCTTCCCCGAGCTCCAGCTGCAGGTAGACTTCGTCCGGACTCCTACGGGAGCCGGACCTCTTCCCAAAACTTCGGCTGCAGGTAGTCTTCATCCGGACTCCTACGGGAGCCGGACCCCTTCCCCGAGCTGCAACTGCAGGTAGTCTTCATCCGGACTCCTACAGGAGCCGGACCTCTTCCCCAAACTCCGGCTGCAGATAGTCTTCATCCGGACTCCTACGGGAGCCGGACTTCTTCCCCGAACTCCGGCTGCAGGTAGTCTTCATCCGGACTCCTACGGGAGCCGGACCCCTTCCCCGAGCTTCAACTACAGGTAGACTTCGTCCGGACTCCTACGGGAGCCGGACCTCTTCCTCGAACTCCAACTGCAAGTAGCCTTTGTCCGGGCTCTTACGGGAGCCGGACCTCTTCCCTGAACTTCAACTGCAGGTAGACTTTGTCCGACTCCTACGGGAGCCGGACTTCTTCCCCGAACAGGTAGACTTCGTCCGAGCTCCTACGGGAGCCGGACTTCCATCCTGAACTCCTGTTGCAGGTAGACTTTATCCGAACTCCTACGGAAGTCGGACTTCTTCCCCGAACAGGTAGACTTCGTCCGAGCTCCTACGGGAGCCAGACTTCCGCCCTGAACTCCTGTTGCAGGTAGACCTCATCCGAACTCCTACAAGGGCTGGACTCCGAGCTTCTACTGCAAGCGACCCCCTCCGAACTTCTACTACAAACGATCTACTTCATATTTCTACCACTAGCGGTCCGCCCCGGATTCCCACTGTAAGCCTTCACCCGAGCTTCCATTGTGGATGAATTCCTTCCGGATTTCTATTGCAGACAGGCTTCGGTCGAGATTCCTCGACAAATGATCCCCATCCGGGCTTCTACGGAGATCGGACTCCGATCGAACTTTGTAGCGAAAAGATTTCGGGCACACGAAATCTAGTAGCTGTACCCCTCCAGCGAATGAACCTCTCCAGCGCCATCCGACATCCACCGCCGGTCGACCCTCTGCCGAATTCTGCGCGAAAGCAGACTTCGTCTGTGGAAAGCCTCTGACCGAGCTTCTACGGCAAGTGGCCCTCGCCTGCAGCCTTAACGCCCAAGGCACCCAATGGTAGAAGGTTCGCCAGCAACATCTGAGCTCCTCTCAGATGGATAGCTACCTCTCTCCGCCAGGCACCTCAACCGAGCTTCGGCCGATAGGCTGGACCCCCTGACAGGCCACAATAACGGCCACGACTCTGCTCCACTTCCTGCAACGGATACCGCGCGGCTCCACCACTCCCTGGCAGGCCACAGTAATGGCCACGACTCTGCTCCACTTCCTACGATGGATACCGCGCGGCTCCTCCACTCTCTGGCAAGTCGCGATAACGGACGTCGCTCCACTCCCCGCAACAGGCTCCACGTGGTAGGTCACGGTGATGGCCACGATTCCACTCCACTACTCTTCATAACAAACTCCTCCTGGCTCCGAATGGCCCACTGCCGGATGGTTACAAACGTCGCTATCAATCTGTTGCACCCTCCGCCTATAAAAAGGAGACCCCATATACGTTATTCTTTAAGCTCTAATTTCTATCTCGAAACTCTGCTAAAATTTTCGTTCGAGCACTCTATTCTTGTTGAGGCAGAGAACTGACTTGAGCATCGGAGGGTCTTGCCGGAGCAACCCCAACTCCGGTTTAGACTTCTTTGCAGGTCCCGCGGCGACCGTGACTCCCCCGACTCTAGCTTCTCTGATGCTGGCAGATTTTTGCACCAACAGGATTGGTGCTAGAGGAAGGGGCGTGTCTTCGTAGTACCCTTGTTCTTAAAGGAGAGCTCAACGGGACCGCCTCCACCATCTTCTCCGACATCCTCTTCTCCTTCCCCCACTAGATCTTCGCCCGATGCCTCCATCCTCCGTAAAGCATCCACTCGGCGATCCATGGCCTCTGCGGCCAGATCTCAGGCTCCGGCCTCACCTCCAGTTTCTCAGCCTCCTCCTCCTCCTCGGCAACGCGGTTGGCGCGGAGCAATTCGACTTGCTGGTTCAGCAGGTCAGAGGCCTCACTGAAGCGGTACAGGCATGCAGCAGCAGCAACAGCCGCAGGCGTCAGTACGACTGGAGAGAACGTCGTCGGAATCCAAAATCCGGTAGTAGGACGGGCCACTTGGGCCAGTCACCCCGTCTTTCTCGGAAAGACGAATCGAGGGTGGAAGCCCTCAGTCAGATCACGATTCTACTCCTGGAAGATCTCTACCTCCATTCTGCCAGAAAACCCTCGAGACTCGAAGTCGAGAGGATTTCTGGATCGAAGGCTCAGAGATGAACCATCAGATCGAAGAACTCCGCCACCTCCCCCTGCTTATGGTGAGGACATTTGTACTGACCCTCCTTCTCTCAAATAATCATGCAGGAACCGATCCCGCCAAACTTCAAGCTCCCTCAATTTGAAAGCTACAACGGGACTTCAGACCCAGTTGACCACCTGGAGGCCTTCCGGACAATGATGCTGCTTCATGGCGCGCCAGATGCCATCCTGTGTCGAGCTTTCCCATCCACCTTGAAGAGAGCGGCGAGAAACTGATACTCGATGCTGAAGTCGGGTACCATCTTTTCCTTTGATCAGATGAGCCACCAGTTTGCGGCTCATTTTGTTAGCAGCCGGCTCCCGGAAGGGTTCAGAGTCCCTCATCAACATCAAGCAGAGGGAGGGGGAGTCCTTCGGGCTTACTTCAACCGTTTCAATGTCGCCGCGTTGGAGGTCCGAAACTAGGACCAATCGATCGCGATGGCCGCTCTGAAAGGCGGCCTTCAAAGAACGACCTTCTATTCTCCTTGAAAAGAAGTACCCCAGGATTTTACTGATTTATTGGCTCGGGCCGAAGGGTACGCCCGAGCAGAAGAAGCCTTCAAGATGAAAGATGAGGAGACCACGAGAGAGCGACAGGCGGGAGACTCGAGTAAGCCCGCTGTCGAGAAAGGGCCGAGAGAAGCTCGGCCGCATTCTCGAACTCCTCCCGGGCCAAGCGCGTCCAGACTCCTCCCCGAGCATGCAGACAGAGAAGCCCGGAGCGCGGGTCCGCCGGGGCTCTCTCCCAGAAGATTCCGCAGTATGCCCCCCTCAACGCATCGAAAACCCAGGTACTGATGGAAGTCAGAGAGCAGCTCCCAAGGCCAAAAAGGATGCGCACACACATCGGAAAGTGCAATCCTAACAAGTTCTGCCTCTACCATCGTGACCACGGTCACGACACAGAGGAATGCATTCAACTCCGAGACGAGATCGAGGAGCTCATCAGATGAGGTCGGCTCGACAGGTTCATTCGACACCGACCTGAGGGTAAAGAAGATCGGCCAAGGGCCCTACTGCAACCTAGCCACCGAGGAGGGAAGAGCAGCCCGGAGATCGGCCTCCAATTGGGATATCAACTCCGTCTCTGGAGACCTTAATGGGGAGCAGACCTTCTACAGCCCTGAGATCTAAAAAATCTGTAAATGTATTACGAACGACTTCGCTTTAAATCAAGGTTCCTTTCAGATTTGCACATCTTTTCTTTTGGCACGACTTGTAATGACAGGAGATAACCCCTTCAGACAACAAAACAACACCTAATATGGGCGAAATCGAAAGTCTGGTTATTTTAAGATGGATGGGGGGAGAGCCCTACAGCGCCATATGCGTCCCCACAGCATGTTAGGGACAGGAGGAGAACCTCGCCCTAACATGAGCAAAGTCGAAGGCCCGTTATTTTTAGATCGGATGGGGGGAGAGGCCTACAGTGCCCATATGCGCCCCCACAGCCCTGTTAGGGATAGGAGGAGAACCTCGCCCTAACATGAGCAAGGTCGAAGGCCGGTTGTTTTTAGACCGAATGGGGGGAGAGCCCTACAGCGCCGATACGCGCCCCCACAGCCATGTTAGGGACAGGAGGAGAACCTCACCCTAAATGAGCAAGGTCGAAGGCCGATTATTTTTAGACCGGATGGAGGGAGAGGCCCTACAGCACCCATATGCGCCCCCATAGCCCTGTTAGGGACAGAGGAGAACCTCGCCTAACATGAGCAAAATCGAAGGCCCGATTATTCTGAGATCGGATGGGGGGAGAGGCCCTGCAATGCCCATATGTGCCCCCACAGCCCTATTAGGAGCGGGGGAAGAAGCTCGTCCTAATCTGAGCTGAGATCGATTGCATCAGAAGTAGGGGAAGAACATCGTTCTGACGCCAACTAAGGTCCGTCATTCAAGACCAGATAAGAAAAAGGGAACCTTCTCAGCGGCCCCTTCGCACTCCCGCGACCCCACTAAGAGCAGAGGGAAAACCCTCACTCGAGAAAAGAAAAAGAAAAAGGAGAAGGGGGTTAAAAAGGAAAGCGACGAACTGCATCAGCGACGAATGAAAAATAAATTACATCAAAGATATAGGAACCTCGTCTCAGCGAGGATTGGGTTCTTATCAAAATTCTCGGTCTCCAAGAGAGCTCTCAACACAGGCCAAGGATAAGACGGCTTCCTCAGGGCGACGAGAAGTTCAGACCTTCGAGCTCGAACTCTGAAAGGAAGCGTCAAACCCGAGTGGCCCCGGACAAATCTACGGCCATGAACAAAAGGATGGGTCAATGCGACGGCAATCGGGTACCTTCGAACGGCATCGATATCGAGCAAGGCATAAGCCGAAAGGAGCTCGGAAATGATAATTCAACACGTGAGTAAAAGAGGTAACAAAAAATTCCTTCTCATATCATTAATTAAGTATACATTACGGAGCCCTCGAGGCTGAAGAAGAAAGATGACAAGAAAAGCAAGCGACACGACGACGACCAAGGAATCTTCAGACAATATCGACACCGCATGGGATAAAAAATGAAAGAAGTCTGACGGACGACGATCCAACACGACGTGCAGGTAAGGTAACAAAGATCTTCCTTTCATTTCGTTAGCAAAGTGTGCATTACAGAGCCCAGAAGGCTAAAAAAAAAAAAAAAAAAACAACAACAACAACAAACAAACAAGTGGCAAAAGAAGACACATAGAAGGATGAAAGGCAAAAAGAGCCCTAAGGGGGCCCGACTTCCTCCGACTTTGAACTTCCGGCTTCGACCCTCATCAGGGAGTGCCTTAAGCTCTCGACTTCTTCTTCCAATTCTTTCTCCCTCATTAGCATCTCCATATATCTCCGATGAAGCCGCTGGCTTTCGTTCTCCGCCTCTCGATGCCTCTTTCTCAGGACCTCGGATTCCGCCTCCGCGTCCTTGACTGCCTGCTGCTCGTATACCAGCTGGATCTTCAATTGCTGCAGCTTGGCCTTCCCCTCCCCAAGGGCGATAGATAGCTCTTCTACGGTTCTTCTCAGGGATTGGAGTTCATCGGGATCCCGAATAGGAGCAAACGGAGCTCCTTCAGATAACTGCCTTCGAAGGCGGGCAATCTCGTCGGTCGCCATCCTGAGCTTCCCCTGTAGTCGTCCACCTGCTTGCACCAGTCGGTCCGGTATGCATTATAGCTCACCTCAACATCCTGGAGCTGTTGCTGAAGGTCGGAGAACTTCTTCGACCATTCTCGATCGTAGTCGGCCCGGGTCGAAAGTCAAGACAAACTTCCTTCCAACTGGCCGATCCTCTCCTGTGCAGCCGATAGCTCCACTCTGAGAGAGCTGATCTTGGAAGCTTGAGCCCAAGACCGGTCGCTGACGTGCTTCTTGTGTTCCTCTAGCTCCTTCTCGAAGTTCGCCTTCCTTCGGCTGTACTCCATGATCCCCTTCACGTGAGGTTCCGAAAGTAGGTGGCCTCTGCAGTGGCCTCAGAGTGGCTCTCCCTCAACCCGCGAAGTTCGTTCTCCATCTCCTTCACTTTTTTGTTAAATGACGAACTTTCTTCCTCAGATGTTGGATCGTAGACTTCAGTGGAACTCCCTGTGGCAAGGGAAGTGTTTCGGCAGGACACTGCCAGCGGGAGACAAAAGCGTCAAGGCGCGTCTCATTGCAGAAAGAAAAGAAAAAGGAGTGGAGAAGCCCTCCATAAGGACAAACCCAATTTTATTGATTGAATATTTCTTAAAGACAAAAGGGAAAAAAAATTATGGTAAAAGAAAGATACAAAGTCAGATGTCTCAGACCTCTGAGGCAGGAGTTGGGGAGCTCGGTGTTCTTGGAAGGGGAGTGCGGTGGCAGCGCAGTGGGAGAGGGCCCGGCTTCATCTTCAAATGCCTCATCTAAGAAGCTGAAGTCAAGCTCGAAAAATTTCTTGACCATCTTCTCTTGACAGAGCTCGAACCCTTTGATGAATGCTTCTTGACCGAACTTGACGTTCAGGTCCCTCATCTCCGCAGAGGTCTTGAACTCCTCCACCGCTAGGACCCTGGCCTCCGAGATCATAACTGGAATCCGCTCCGTCAAATTTGCGACCTCGGCCTCCGCCTTCCTCACCATCTCCTCCGAGGCCTGCTTTTCTTTCTCAAGGGCCTCTTAGAGGTTGGCTACCTCGGCAGCCTTTTCTTTGAGGCGGGCGGCTTCGGCCCGACGGCCCTCCTCTGCCTGGATCGCATCCCTCCTCATCCGGTTCATCGCCTCGATGTTGGCAAGGAGCTGGTGCCCGATCTGCAAGGGCAACCAAGAGGTCAGAACGAAAGTTAAGAAGCTAATTAAATGAAGGTATGAGGGAAGGAGGAAAGTGAATCTGTTCACCTCAAGAAAGGACCCTAGAGAGTCCCAAACCCGCTGTTTGAGATCGGTGAGAACGATCCTCTGGACGACTTCGGGCAGGATGCAGCCGTCGACCAGTCGCTTTATCAGGTCCCTGTCATTAAAGGGATTCTCCCCCGGCTCTTCCTCAGAACCGTGGGACTCTTCGATGGTAGCTCGGTGGCTACTCACCCTGTGGGCCACCATCTTCCTTCTCCTCCCCCTCTCAACCCCTGGCACCTCCTCAAAGCGGGCCCCAAAGCGGGAACCTCAGTGGGAGAACTCTTTGAAGAGGCCCAGGGAGCCGGAGGTTCGGCGTCTGAAGGAACGTCGACCGCGAGAGCCACCTGGGCAGGCGTGGCCGAGCTCGTTTCCTCCGTTCTGATCTTCTTTGCCGACCCGAAGGCCCAGCACCTTTCCTTTTGTGAACCTTGAGGCCCCTGGCAAGCATCCGTACTGCTTCGGCGTCCATTCCTGAAAAAAAAAAAAGGAAAGATCAGCAATGGGATGAAAAAGGAAGAGTGACGGCAACAAAAAAAAAGAAAGAAAAAGAAAAAGAGAAAGGGGAGAAGAAAAGGAGAACGCTTAGGGCCAAGGTGGACGCCAAGGAAGGTCAGAGCTCTCGGAGAGAAGGCAGACACCGACAGAACTTTCAAGCGGAATGAGACTCCTGGAGGCGGAAAGGCGGGTTTAAATAGACCCTGGATCCGGTGCTATAATGATCGCAGATCTTCCCAGGCCGACCCACGCTCGCCACGTGTCCCACTCGCCACAGCAGGCGGCTAAAAGCGGCTGACAACTGACAAAGCCATTACTGCACCGTACTTGGGACAATGCTCCAGCGAGAATTTCGAAAGGACTCTTCGGATCGCCCCGATTTGAAAAGACTCCAGCACGCACGCATTAAATACCAGGATTTTCGAGGATGGTCACGCGCAGAATTCGAGAGGGCAACTTCGGCTGTGAAAATTTTCTGTACTTCCTTTGTTCGAAACTCAACTCGGAAGTAGGGGACTGGTGTTGGGTATAAAATACCCCCAGCCGAAGTTCGTGTTAGGAGTGACCTCCAGAGATTCTACCGACGTCCGACCTTCGACGGTATCTTTTCGAACCTCCCGCGGCCGAGCCTCTGCGACATTCCCAAGTTCTGCCGACGGATAAACTCCCACCAGTGTAGGCCGGATTCTCCATGAGGGCGGACTCCACCCAAGTTTCTGCGATGGTCGACCACCTTCTAGTCTTCATCCGGACTCCTACGGGAGCAGACGTCTTCCCCAAACTCCGGCTGTAGGTAGTCTTCATCCGGACTCCTATGGGAGCCAGATCCCTTCCCGAGCTCCAACTGCAGTAGACTTCATCCGGACTCCTACGGAAGCCGGACCTCTTCTCCAAACTCCGACTACAGGTAGTCTTCATCCGGACTCCTACGGAGCCGACCCCTTCCCCGAGCTCCAACTGTAGGTAGACTTCGTCCGGACTCCTACGGGAGTCGACCTCTTCCCCAAACTCGGCTGCAGTAGTCTTCATCCGGACTCCTACAGGAGCGGACCCTTCCCCGAGCTCCAACTGTATGTAGTCTTCATCCGAACTCCTATGGGAGCCGGACCTCTTCCCCAAACTCCGACTGCAGATAGTCTTCATCCGACTCCTATGGGAGCCGGACTTCTTCTCCGAACTCCAGCTGCAGTATCTTCATCCGGACTCCTACGGAGCCGGACCCCTTCCCGAGCTCCAACTGCAGGTAGACTTTGTTCGGACTCCTACGGGAGCCGGACCTCTTCCCCGAACTCCAACTGTAGGTAGCCTTCGTCCGGCTCCTACGGGAGCCGGACCTCTTCCTGAACTTCAACTGCAGGTAGACTTTGTCCGGACTCTTACGGGAGCGGACTTCTTCCTCGAACAGATAGACTTCGTCTGAGCTCCTACGGGAGCCGGACTTCGCCCTGAACTCCTGTTGCAGGTAGACTTTGTCCGGACTCCTACGAGAGCCGGACTTCTTCCCCGAACAGGTAGACTTCGTCGAGCTCCTACGGGAGCCGGACTTCCGCTCTGAACTTCTTTGCAGGTAGACCTCACTGAACTCCTACAAGGGCCGGACTCCGAGCTTCTACTGCAAGCGACCCACTCCGAGCTTCTGCTAAAACGATCTACTTTATATTTCTACCACGAGCGGTCCGTGCCGGATTCCCACTGTAAGCCTTCACCCGAGCTTCCATTGTGGACGAATTCCTTCGAATTTCTATTGCAGACAGGCTTCGACCGAGATTCCTCGACAAATGATCCCCATCCGGGCTTCTACGGAGATCAGACTCCGATCGAACTTCTGTAGTGGACAGATTTCGGGCATACGAAATCCAACAGCTGGACCCCTCTAGCGGATGAACCTCTCCAGCACCATCTGACATCCACCGTCGATCGATCCTCTGCCAATTCTGCATGAAACTGGATTCGTCTGGAAAGCCTCTGACCGAGCTCCTACGGCAAGTGGCCCTCGCCTGCAGCCTTAACGCCCAAGGCACCCAACGGTAGAAGGTTCGCCAGCAACATCCGAGCTCCTTCAGATGGATAGCTACCTCTCTCCACCAGGCACCTCAATCGAGCTTGATCGACAGGCCTGGACCCCTGGCAGGCCACAATAACGGCCACGACTCTGCGCCACTTCCTGCGACGGATACCGCGTGGCTCCACCACTCCCTGGCAGGCCACAGTAATGGCCACGACTCTGCTCCACTTCTTGCATGGATACCGTGGCTCCTCCACTCTCTGGCAAGTCACGACAATGGACGCGCTCCACTCCCTGCAACAGGCTCCACGTGGCAGGTCACGGTGATGGCCACGATTCCACTCCACTACTCTTCATAACAAACTCCTCCTGGCCCGAACGGCCCACTGCAGACGGTTACAAATGTCGCTATCAATCTGTTGCACCCTCCGCCTATAAAAAGGGACCCCAGATACGTTATTCTTTAAGCTCTAATTTCTATCTCAAACTCTGCTAAAATTTCGTTGAGCACTCCATTCTTGTTGAGGCAGAGAACTGACTTGAGCATCGGAGGGTCATGCCGGAGCAACCCCAACTCGGTTTAGACTTTCTTTGCAGGTCCTGACGGTGATCGCGACTCCCCCGACTCCAGCTTCTCCGATGCCGGCAGATTTTTGCACCAACACCCACCGTCATGCTCCACCAGATCAGGCTTCCCCTTGTTGGATCTGGCCTCCCCTCTTCTTCCCATGTCCGGTCGTTGTGCCCTGTCACTAAACAATTGCCCCGCCTCCCCTTTCAGATGCCTAGCCATTGGAGTACTGTGTCGCCGACCCATCGCCGAACCCGCCCGAACCCACCGCCGAACTCACACCGCCACTAGAGCCATTAGGTGATTTTTAGCGACAGCAATGGCGATGGCTCCGTCGCCGTCACCGCAACCCGTTCCCACTTGTTTAAATTTTTAATATTTAAAATTATATTTATCTGCTTAATTTTAAATTAATAATATTTAAATTTAAATATTATTAATTTAAATATAAATAATATTTAAATTAAAAATATTATTAATTTAAATAATATTATTAATAATATTATTTTAATTAATAATATTTTTGGAAGGTGGAACTACTTTAGAAAGCTCTCCGATGAGAGCAGCCCTATTATTTTTGATGGTAGGGATTCGAGGTCGGACCACCATCGGATCGGTTCTGATCTACTCATCTACTCCAATGGTCGGAGTAACTCGACGATTAGACTTTAGACCCTAGACAAGGCTCAAAGTTCGAAAAAAAATTTTAAGCCGGACTCAAGAAGGGGTGTGGCCTGACCCACTTCGATCCTTTTCCAACTCTATTTATATTAAAAATTATGTCCCAAAATCAATCATCAGTTTGTTGATGATTGTGCTCATATTTGTACATTATATATAAATTTTTATTAATACAAATTATTGAACTTTTTCATCACATTTTGTCCATCTTACTTGAACTCCTGCATTGTGATGAAGTCTTTAGGACTATATTTTATCGACAAAGATGGATTTATTATTTAGTCTTTAAAATATGTTCGCAACCAAATGATATGCTATTAATAGGATGATAGCAATATCAAATATAGATCGTTGTGTGCCGTTGTCCTCTTAACCAAGGAGTGTGGAGAACTCATATGGCATACAGGTTGAATGTAAGAGTACATTCGTACTGAATGTGATAAATTATGGAGCACTCTACTGTCAAAAATAGCTCACAAAGGATATAGGTATAAGTGTCCCTCCCACTTGAAATCACTAGGTAACTTGTAAGCAACTCACTATACTTGGGTGCCGACCATCTGAATTTTTAATTCAATAATAAAAGATTTTTGGATGCAGTCAAGTACTTATCAAGTCGGTACATGAGTTAAGATGTGATTGATCCCTCTGAATAAGTAAGAGTTAATGCATCAATGTATATCAATTTAGTAAAATCTTAATCAAGATAATCCATGTGATGGATTTGAAAGGTTGAAATACAATGTGGTTGACTATTTTAGGGTTGACAGTTAAATCCTAGATCACTTTGAGCATTAGAGTCAAAAAAATAAATTATACGGTAACCATATATCAGTAGGTTCTAAAATATTGCTTTGTAATCTTTCGATCTATTCGGATGTCATGTCCCATTGCTAGATCATTACATTGATTAGTATAAGAAGTTATTCCTATACTACTGGCTTAAGTTCGAACCTATGGGATCACACACATTAAAAGATTCGGTCTGATCTAATGGCTGAAGAGTCCCACTGGATTGAGACTCTAGTAAAGAGTTTCACTGGACTGAAACTCTGGAGGAGAGTCCCACTGGACTGGGACTCTGCTATTAATAGAAAATTTATTGATAATTAGATTACTAATTGACTTAATTTGATTGAGCAAAGATGTTCGGATAAAGTTTAATTGAATTAGATTCAGTTTGACTTAGATTGGGTTTGATTTGATCAAGCCTAATTGCAAGAAAAATTTATTTCTGATTTGATCAGAATTTGAGTTCAGTTAATTCCTAATTGGGTTAGAAATTTATTAAGATGATTATGTTCTTAGTTAGATTAGATTCTTTCTTCTTATTGGGTTCAAACCAAATCTAATTTAGTTTGGAATCAAGTTGAAAACAAAGAGTCCCAGCCAACTAAAACTCTCTCTCCCTTGCGCATGCCCTGGACCCATGCCATTCTCTACACACAAAAATAGATTTTGTGTGAGATCTTTGGATGTGAAAAAGGAGGGCGTAGAGAGGGTGGGCAGCACTCTTAATGAGTCATTGGTCTTATCTCTTTTCTGATTTAAATTCGATCCGAATCAAGGATAAAGAGATAAGAAAGAAAGAGATCTGTTTTGTTTGGAAAGAAGGATGGTGCCAAATATTTTTTTTCATGTACATTTGGGATATTGGTTGGCATGAGAAAGACCTAATTTCTTTCTCACCCATCACATATTATTCCAAAATATGAGATGCCCCATATGGTGGTTGGCGTGGAGAAAGTTGGCGCCCCCTCTTAACCCAAAACCCTAACTCCCATCTATAAAAAGGGGGTCCAATAGTTGGATGCCCCATATGAGATCCAGTTGAAATTTATTCCTTTCCCATAGCTCTCTTCTCTCTTTCCTTCATTAATTCTTCTCCCTCTCTAAGAGTCTAAGAGATCAAAAAAAAAGAAAAAGATTAGCCTTCAAAGATCCTTACAAGCTAGTACTCCTGAGGAGCCTGATCAGCATCCGTTCTTCATGTAGATGATCTGTAGAGATCAGACTCCTTTGTGCAGTTGCAAGCGACCTGAAGGAACTCCTATCCATGTAATTGTTGGAAAATATATCCCAAAAGCCAATTGTCAACCTGTTGACGGTTGAGTAACCTTGTATTGTAATTGATTTGTTAATAAATAAAATATATTTTTGATATTTTTATCATAAGTTTTTATCTTCTAATGAACTTCGTTGTTGTGATGAAGTTCTTAGGACTATTTAGGTTCGATAAAGAGAGAATTTATCGATTAGTCCTTAAAACTGTTCACGATCAAATGATTGACTGTTAATAAGGACGACAGCTTCTATCGAGCATAGGTCGCTGTAGGCCATATGGATTGGTTGTCCTCTTAACCAAGGAGTGTGGAGACACTGGTATGGCATACAGGTGAGATGTAAGAGTACATCATCATTGAACGTGACCAACTCCAGAGTATTTTGCTGTTGAGAATGTCTTTGATGGGATATAGGTATAAGTGTCTCTTAGACCTGAGATCACCTCAGTGACTTGCAAGCAACTCACTGTGCTTTGGTACTGGACTAACTAAATTTTTAATTTAGTGACGGAAGATTTTTGGGCACAGTTAAGTACTTGCGAAGTCAAAGTGTGATCAAGATAGGATTGACCACTCCAAGAGTTGGAGAAAAATGAGTCACTGTATTTCAATTTAGCAAAACCTTGGCCAGGATAATCCATCAGATGGATTTGATATTTTGAAATACAATGTAGACAACCTGATCAGAGTTGATAGTTGAACTCTGAGATATCCTATAAGTATTTTGGTCAAGAGGATAAATTATATGAAAACTATATCCGCATGGGTTCTAAGAATATTGTTCAACACATTCGACCTATCCGATCGTCGGATACTATTGCTAGATGGTTACTTCGATTGTTACAAAAATTTATTTCTGTACTACTAACTTAGATTTGGACCTATGAGATCACACACATTAGAGTTCACGATCCGATCAGATGGTTGATCAACGATTAAAAATCATTCTAGAATTAAACGATCAATATGATTGACAATTAACCTAGTGCAAGTGTTATAGGAGAATCGATTAGCAATTTAATTGCTAATTGATTTAATTTGATTAAGATAAAAGATTGAGATTAAGTTTAATTGAATATAATTTAATTAGATTTGATTTGAATAAATTGGATCAAATCCAATTGATTTATTGGATAAGCCAAGTACAAAGAAAAACTAGTCCTAGTCCAATTAAGACTTGGATCAACCTAATTTCTAATTTGATTAAAAAATTAAATCAAATTTAAATATAATTAAATTTGATTAAATTAGATTCTTAATTGGGTTAAGACCTATTTTAATTAGGTTGATTTAATTTTGATTTGATTTGGTTTGAAAAACTAAATTTGAACAAGTCATAGATTGAATCCTAGTAAGACTAGGATACCACCTTACGCCACCTTAGCCCCCCATGCCCACTCTCTCTTATTTTGAGTGATAAAATCTTCTCTCCCAGGCATTCACGCATGTTCAAAGCTTTTCACTCTTTCTCTCTTACATAGAATGTAGTTGTGGACCAAGTCAAAGTAGGAATTAGTTTGGATTTTAAATTCTATGAGATAGAATTTTAAGAAATCAAAACTCTTTCCTTATGGCACTAATTTTATCCATATTTTTTTTGAAATTTTTATGATTTTTATGGCACATATTGTGAATCCTTTGCTGCTGGTCCATGGTAGAGAAAGAAAGAGAGGGCGCCCAAGAGTTGGGCACCCCTTGTCTTGCCCCGTTTGGATTTTTCTTGACTAGGTATTTGACCTAGATAAGGATTCTTCATTCTCATTATTTAAGATGAATTTCTTCTTGAGATATTTGTGAATTATAGAGCATTGAGAGACCTTTGGGGCATGTAAAATTAGGGAAAAAGAGTGTTGGGACGTGGAGATATAATAGACACAAAATTAGGTGTCTAGGTGAGAGCAAAGAGAAGAAGAAGAGGATCTTCTTCTAGGATTGCTGAGTTTACCTCTTTTCTTCCTCTATCTGTGAGTTTTCTGAGAGTTTCTCACATCTAAAACTCCTTCTCCTACTTCTCATCTTTGAAAGAGTTCAAATCAAGAAGAAGGAGGTATCTGATCGACCATCGAAGTAGGATCAGCATAGTACTAGTATACTGTGCTGATTTTTTGAACCAAGACTTCTGATCATGATTCATGGGCTCATATGGATGACTCCTAGAGGCCGGATGTATGTGCGGCTTGTAACATCATCCTCAATCTCAGATCAGCAAAGTTAGAATGTCTAACTTGCAAGGTAATAGATCTGATCTATTATATTTTACATACATTAGATGTAGTATAGAAACATGTTGATATGATCAACATGTAGTTCTTGCTCTTTATATTTTAATTTCTGATTTAATGTCATGTAATAATTATATAATAAATCTTAGATCTAAAGATTCTCTAATTTTATAAGATAAATTTTGATTTATTTTAGTCTTCCGCTATCTAATCTTGAAAAAGTTTCAAGATCTAACCCTAAAATCCTAGATCTGGTTCCTTCAATTGGTATCAGAGCCTAGATTATTTATTACATGATTATTTATACATGCTTAGATTATTTTTTAGATTAGATCTAATTTATAATCTAATTGTTAAATCTGAAATTAAAATTTTTAGATCAATCACGAACTGTAAGTTGTCCTACTGTAAGGTTTACCCCTTACAGTATAAAGATTATCCTAGTTCGTGTAGATATATCTTTAATCATAAATTTATTAGATGTGATCTAGATTAAATTTATGATTTATTAGATTTAAAAGATATTTAAATCTAAAATAAAATCTTTTTGTTAATAATTTTCGTGCAAAGAACCATCATATATTTGTTTGGAAAATTTGCACAATTTAAAGTTGAAATTATTTCAATTACATGAATCTGTTTAGATTAGATCTAAAGTAGTTTCATGCTTATTTCACTTGCATTTTGATTATGAATCAAATATGCAACTTGGTTGGTAGAACCATATTGTAAAAATATTTTATAAATATAAAAATTATTTTTGAAAAGTCGAATCCCAACCCTCAGTCCAAACTTAATTGAGAATTAAGAAGTTGTTTGATTAGGTTCTAGGATTGTGAATTGAAGAACCTAAGACACAAACCATAACACATTGGGTTAATGGGTTAGTGAAAATTAGGTCCATTAGTTGGGTTAGACCTAAAATTAGATAAACTTAATTAGAGAATTAACTAAATCTAATCAATTGATGTCTTAGATTAGGTCAAGGATTCTCTAGATCAATTACAATAGTTGTAGTTGATCAAGTCCATGTCTTTAACGAGAACCAAACGGACTTGATTCTTGGCTAAGCGGTCTAGCACGAACTGTTCGGTTGATCTAATCAAAACTAATTAAACCAGTTGGTGTCTAAGGTAAACCAGATCGATGGTTTTTAATTGGCAGTCCGTTTACCTGGCAATTTCTGATGGTGTCTAAGGCAAGCTTTGGCAGACCCTCCCACCGATCGAACTTACCTGATCTCTTGATGAAATTATATTTTGATCGGATCACTTGACTATTCGAATTGACCCATGTCAGCTAGATAAATCAGTGTGACTGATTTAGGTGCTCCTAGACCAGCCCTTTTAATAGTCTCCCTTAAGTTGACTTGGTGAAGCCAGTGGGAGGATCATGATAAGCTAGTTCATCTGACCTCCTTCTCTAAATCAATTAAATCTTCTAAAATTATTAGGTCCTTAAAATGAAATAGTTATAGTGATAACTAGATCATAGCCTCCCATTAAGTGGATGATAATGGGTCCATCAGTTGGATAATCATTGGAGGCCCAAGGGCCTGGTGCTTATCGACTGATGGAATTGTCATTCATAATATGATTTCTTGACTGCATCTTTTAAATGGTGGTTAGGTTAGCCAATCAAAGTTGGACCTAATCATTTATTATCTAGATGGGTCAAGTATGGTCATATTAATGGTTGGACCTAACCAGACCTTTTCAGTGGAGGCCAAAGCCTACTGATTAGGGATTGAGGCAAAATTAAAATTATTAAAAATTATTTAAAAAAATAATTAGTTATGAATCTATCCTTAAATGTACATGGGTTAACCAATCAAAGTTGGGCTTGTGTGCAGTCTAAGTGGATTCTAGTACCCACTAAGAAATTAGGATAATTCTTCGAATTGGAGGTAGAGGGTACCAATTTGAATAAAATAGTGGAAGAAACCTTTTGATTAAAGTATAAATCTTTAGGTCTAATGAATCAATTACTAATTAGGCTATGGTTTTTCTTTGTGCAGATATGGCCACTTTCCTATCGCTCCGATCATTGTTGGACAATGATAAGTTGGTGGGACCCAACTTCGGTAGCTGGTATTGAAAGTTGAAGATAGTCCTGGAGCATGAACGAATCCTATATGTGATAACGGATCCTGCACCTGAGGAGCCAACTGTCAATATACATGGAACAGTTAGAGATACTTACCAAAAGTAGCTCAGTGATCGGATCACGGTGCGCTGCATCATGCTGGCTGCCATGAGCAACGAGTTCAGTCGCAGATTTGAGATGGCTCAGCCAAAGGACATGCTTCAAGTGTTGGAGGATGCCTTTGGCACACCCGATGATGCGGAGAGGCACAAGACTAGTTGTGCTATCTTCAATGCCAAAATGTGGGATGGTGCCTTTGTCACTGATCATGTATTGTACTTGATCGAGCTGATGGAATATTTGAGCAAGCTCGACTTTTCCTTGTATGAGCAGCTTGGGAAAGATGCAATACTGAACTCACTACCCAAGTCTTATCTCCCATTCCTCACTCATCATAGAATGACAAAGCTTGAAGTAAACTACCACGGGTTACTAGGGTTGCTTCAGAACTTTGAAAAGGATCACCAACTCCACAAGGAGTCGGTGAACTTAGTGGGAGGTTCGTCTTCTGGTTCTCGACCCTTTGAGAAAGGAAAGAAGAATAAGAAGAAGAAAGTGAAGAAGGTGCAAGTTCAGGCTGGGATATCAGTGCAGGGCCAGACCAGAAAGATCAAGCCCGATAAGAGTCAAGCTGAAGGCTTCTTTTGCAAGAAGCGGGGGCACTAGAAGAGGAACTGTCCTCAGTACATTGCCTCCCTGGATCCGAACAGGCAGAGAAAGAAGCAAGTTGTTGCTGGGCAAGATATTTATATGATAACTCCTTATAATTTTTCTATTTGTGATATAACTGACTGGGTATTAGATACCGATAATCCTTACCATATTTGCAATTCGTTGCAGGGATTGCAGGTCAGTAGGAGATTCAAGCAAGGTGAGAGGTTTTTGAACATTGGAGATGGAAGATCAGTTTCAGTTCTTGTATTTAGAATCTTGAAACTTGTATTTGAGTCTCATACTGTTGTTCTTAATGATTGTCATTTCTGTCTCAGTTTCTTTTTAAATATTATTTCGGTAGGCCTTCTGGCAAAAAATGATTATAAATTTCAATAAAGAAACAAGTTTGTAATATCATTATGAATGGTGTTACTATTTTTTATGGATATTTGAACAATAGTGTGTATATATTCTCACAACCTGTTAACGTAGTCTATTCTACAGGCAAGCACCTTAGATTAGATAGTGTATCAGATATCTACTTGTGGCACTGTAGGCTAGGTCATATAAACAAGAACAGGATAAACAGGTTGACTCAAGAGAGAATCCTCGAAGTCAGTGATTGTGAATCACTTCCAACCTGTGTGTCCTATCTTCTTGGTAAAATGACCAAGTTACCTTTTACTGAAAAAGGTGAGAGAGCTATTGAGCTCTTGGGCCTAGTACATACTGATGTATGCGGGCCCATGAGCACAAGTGCTAGAGGTAGATATTTCTACTTCATCACTTTCACGGATGATCTATCCAGATATGGATATATCTATCTGATGAAACATAAGTCAGATTCATTTGAAATGTTCAAACGATTCTGAAGTGAAGTAGAAAAATAAACTAAGAAGAGTATTAAAACTCTTGGTCTGATCGAGGAGGAGAATATCTTTCTGATGAGTTTCTCATATATTTAGGAGAGAATGAGATTCTCTCCCAATGGACTCCTCCAAGAATACCACAGCATAATGGTGTGTCTGAAAGGAGAAATCAGACTCTGTTAGACATGGTCCGATCCATGATAGGTTTTGCCAGCTTGCCGATATCCTTCTGAGGATATGCACTCGAATCGACCTATTATCCATTAAATAGGGTTCCAAGTAAGTCTGTAATTAAGACTTTCACACCTTAGGGTCTGAGGGTGCCCGACTTATGTCAAACGGTTAGTTACAGATAAACTTGGACCTAGGTCTGACAAATGAATATTCATAGGGTACCCCAAAGAGATCAAAAAATATTTTTTCTACCATGCTGATAAACAAAAGGTGTTCGTCAACTTTAAGGCAACCTTTTTAGAAAAGAGTTCCTTAGTGAAAGAACCATTGCCTCTAATGTTGAGCTTGATGAAGTTCAACAGGTAGAAGGACCGACACCAATAGCTGAATCTGAGTCAGATTTGATTAGATCAGATTCAGAGCCCAATATACCTGCACCATTAAAATGATCCGATAGAGTACCGCGTCAGTCGGATAGATACTATGATTTCTTGGTCCAGGATGGTGATCCCATCGAACTCGATGAGAATGATGAGGATCCGATCACCTATATGGATGCAATGCAGAGATCTGATTTTGAGAAATGGCTTGAAGTCATGAAATTCGAAGTGGAGTCCATGAAGGTCAACGATGTATGGACATTGGTTGACCCACTTGAAGGGGTTAAACCCATTAGGTATAAATGGGTCTTCAAAAGGAAGAAGAGCACAGATGAAAAAATAGAGACCTATAAAGCCCATCTAGTTGCCAAGGGGTATCGTCAACATTATGGTATTGACTATAACGAGACGTTCTCCCCTGTGGTAATGCTCAAATCTATTCGGATAATGCTTGAATAGCTGTCCATCTGGATTATGAGATCTGGCAGATGGATGTAAAGACAGCTTTTCTGAATAGAAAGTGACCGAAGAGGTGTATATGATACAACCTGAGAGGTTTACATCCATAGATGAGTCCAAGGTATGCAAGTTTCAGAGATCCATTTATGAATTGAAGTAAGCTTCTCGGAGTTGGAACGTACATTTTGATAAGGTGATCAACACGTATGGCTTCTTTAAGAACAGAGAAGAGCCCTGCATCTATAAATGGGCAAATAGCCCAGTTGTGGTATTTCTTATCTTGTATGTGGATGATATTCTTTTAATTGAGAATGACATCCTCGTACTATAGGGAATAAAAGTTTGGTTGTCATCGCAGTTCCCCATGAAGGACTTGGGTGAAGCATCCTACATCCTAGGGATGAAAATCTATAGAGATAGATCTAAAAGGATACTTGGGTTATCTCAGTCTACGTACATAGATACTGTGCTGAAGAAGTTCAGCATGGAGAATTTCAAGAAGTACTATCTATCGATAGGTCATAGAATTTCTCTCTAAGAAGGATTGTCTGACAACTCCTGAAGAGAGAGAGCATATGAGTAAAGTTCCATATGCTTCGACTGTGGGATCTATCATGTACGTCATGATTTGTACAAGGTCAGATGTGGCATACTCACTAGGAGTAGTGAGTAGATACCAATCTGATCCTGGAGAAAATCACTGAAAAGTGGTTAAAGCCATCCTTAAGTATTTGAGAAATATTAAGGACCAATGGTTGGTTTATGGCAAGTCAGATCTAAAACTTATGGGGTTCACAGACTCCAGCTTTTAATCTGACCATGATGACAGTAAAAACATGTCGGATTATATCTTTACGCTGAATGATGGAGCCATCTGCTGGAAGAGTTTCAAGCAGCATACTGTGACAGACTCTGTTTGTGAGGTAGAGTACATCGCAGCATCAGATGTCGTGAAGAAAGCTGTGTGGCTGAAAAAATTCATCACCAAGCTTGGAGTAGCACCCTCCCTCGATGGTCTAGTCCTGCTCTACTACGACAGCACCGGTGCCATAGCTCAAGCAAAGGAACCCAAAGCACACCAGCAGACGAAGCACATTTTGTACCGCTTCCACCTGGTCCGGAAGATCATGGATTGAGGTGACGTTGATCTTCAGAAGATCGACGGAAAGGAGAATCTGGCCGACCCTTTCACTAAAGCCCTGACGATAAAGGAGTTCGACAACCACAAATCGAAGATGGATATTAGATACCGTGCCGAGTGACTTTAGGACAAGTAAAAGTTGTTGAGAAATATGTACCAAAAGCCAATCGTCAACCTGTTGACGGTTGAGTAACCTTGTATTGTAACTGATTTGTTAATAAATAAAATATATTTTTGATATTTTCATCATAAGTTTTCATCTTCTAATGAACTCCGTTGTTGTAATGAAGTCCTTAGAACTATTTAGGTTTGATAAAGAGAAGATTTATCAATTAGTCCTTAAAACTATTCACGATCAAATGATGGACTGTTAATAAGAACGACAGCTTCTATCGAGCATAGATCACTGTAGGCCATATGATTGGTTGTCCTCTTAACCAAAGAGTGTGGAGACACTGGTATGGCATACAGGTGAGATGTAAGGATACATTATCATTGAACATGACCAACTCCAGAGCATTCTGCTGTCGAGAATGTCTCTGATAGAATATAGGTATAAGTGTCCCTTAGACCTGAGATTGCCTCAGTGACTTGCAAGCAACTCACTGTGCTTTGGTACTGGACTAATTAAATTTTTAATTCAGTAACGGAAGGCTTCTGGGTACAGTCAAGCACTTGCGAAGTCAGAGTATGATCAAGATGGGATTGACCACTCCAAGAGTTGGAGAAGAATGAGTCGCTGTATTTCAATTTAGCAAAACCTTGGCCAGAGTAATCCATCAGATGGATTTGATATTTTAAAATACAATGTGGACAATCTGATCAGAGTTGACAGTTGAACTCTGAAGTATCCTATGAGCATTTTGGTCAAGGGATGAATTATATGAAAACTATATCCACATGGGTTCTAAGGATGTTGTTTTACACATTCGACATATCCGACCGTCGGGTACCATTACTACATGGTCACTTCGATTGGTATAAAAATTTATTCCTGTGCTACTGACTTAGGTTCAACCTATGAGGTCACACACATTAGAGTTTATGATCTGATCGGATGGTTGATTAACAATTAAGAATCGTTCTAGGGTTAAACGATCAATACGATTGACATGTAACCTAGTGCAAGTGTTGCAGGAGAATCGATTAGCAATTCGATTGCTAATTGGCTTAATTTGATTAAAGCAATGGACTGAGATTAAGTCTAATTGAATATGATTTAATTAGATTTAGTTTGACTTGATTGGATCAAGTCCAATTGATTTATTGGATAAGCCAAGTGCAAAGAAAAACTAGTCCTAGTCCAATTAGGACTTGGGTCAACCTAATTTTTAATTTGATTAAATAATTAAATTAGATTTTAATTTAATTTAATTTAATTAAGTTTTTAATTGGGTTAAGACTATTTTAATTAGGTTGATTTGATTTTGGTTTGAGAAACCAAATTTGAACAAGTCATAGATTGAATCCTAATAAGACTAGGATTCCACCTTGCGCCACCTTAGCCCCCCACGCCCACTCTCTCTTATTTTGTGCGATAAAACCTTCTCTCCCAAGCCTTCATACACACCCAAAGCTTTCCACTCTTTTCTCTTACATGGAATGTGGTTGTGGACCAAGTCAAAGTAGAAATTAGTTTGGATTTCAATTTTATGAGATAGAATTTTAGGAAATCAAAACTCTTTCTTTGTGGCACTTATTTTATCCAATTTTTTTTAAAATTTTTGTGGCTTTTATGACACATATTGTTTGTCCTTTGCTAGTGGTCCATGGCAGAAAAAGAAAGAGGAGGCGCCCAAGAGTTGGGCACCCCTTGTCTTGCCCTGTTTAGATTTTCTTTAACTAGGTATTTGACCTAGACAAGATTCTTCATATCTCATTATTTAAGATGAATTTTTTCTTGATATTTTTGTGAATTATAGAGAATTGAGAGACCTTTGGGGTGTGTGAAAATTAAAGAAAAACATTTTGAAAAGTGGAGATATAATAGACACAAAACTAAGTGTCTAGGTGAGAGCAAAGAGAAGAAGAAGAGGGTCTTCTTTAGGATGCTGAGTTCACCTCTTCTCTTCCTCCATCTATGAGTTTTCTGAGAGTGTCTCATATTTAAAATTCCTTCTTCTACTTCTCATCTTTGGAAAAGTTCAAATCAAGAAGAAGGAGGCATCTGATCGACCATCGAAGAAGGATCAGCACAGTACTAGCATACTGTGCTAATTTCCTGAACCAGAACTTCTGATCGTGATTCGTAGGCTCATGTGAATGACTTCTAGAGGTCGGATATGTGTGCAGCTCACAACATCATCCTCAAGCCCGAATCAGTAAAGTTAGAACGTCTAACTTGCAAGGTAATAGATCTGATCTATTATATTTTACATACATTAGATTAGTATAGAAACATGTTGATATGATCAACATGTAGTTCTTACTCTTTATATTTTAATTTTTGATTTAATATCATATAATAATCATGTAATAAGATCTTAAATCTAAGAATTTTTAATTTTATAAGATAAATTTTGATTTATTTTAGTCTTCCGCTGCCTGATCTTGAAAAAGTTTGAAGATCTAACCCTAAAACCCTAGATCTGGTTCCTTCAGTAATACACTTATAGAGATCAGTAATCTGTGCTTCGATAATGAGTTCTAAACTTGTTAGATCAGTTTTGGTTAGATCTAAGGGTTAGATCTAGTCTACAGTATCGATATGATCGATACAGATTTTTATTTTTCAGATCTTAATCTCATATTTAATCATATCATAGGTTTTGGCATAGTAGTTTAGATTAAATCTTGTGCATATAATATAGTTTAAATTATTTAATCTATCAAGATCACTATAAAATTTTTAAAATTATATGTATAGAACTGTCAATATTTTTTCAATTGGTATCAAAGTCTCGATTGATATGATATATTTCATATATGTTTAGATCTAATTTTATGTTATTTAGATTAGATCTAAATAAATTTTATTTTTAGATCTAATATTTGATCAGTCCTATACATGTTAAATTAGATGATCTGAGTAGCAAAATATTCAGCTTGGATAATCATCAGACCATCCGATCACAAAAGCAAGTATGATTACATGACTCTCTCCTTTCATTCAATAAGGTGCTCTTATAGTATGTAAGGGTGCCACTATGAGCTCCCATGAAGAAGAATGTAAAGAAAGAATTTATTTTTCTACAAAATTCTAGATCTTGAAATCTTAGAATTTGTTATATGTGATATAAGTTGTAAGAAAAGTAATAACATCTAATCTTAATGATTAAAATTATTTTAATAAGATTTATGATCATAAAAAATTTAGATGTGATCTAAAAATATTTTATGATTTAATATAAAATATTTACATGAGAAATAGTTTCAAAAGCTTAACCTAAACCTATGTTGATGCTGAACTTAATTAAGAATTAAGTGTAGAAGGGATTAGATCTAGAATTATGATTTAAGATCTAATGACATTACATAAAACATGGGGGCATGGGTTAGCTCAAATTAGATCCTCTTAATTAGGTTAGATCTAAGGTTAAAATCAAAGAGTTAATGAACCATATAGAGAAATTAATTAAATCTAATCAAATATTGAATTAGATTAAATCAAGATTTTTTTTAGAACTAATATAATAGTTATAGATGGTCAAGTCCATATCTTTGATTAGAACAAATAGATCTTAATTGAGGCTCAGTGGTTGAATCTGAGTCATCAGGCTGGTCAAATCGAAATGAATTAATCAATTAGTGTCTAAGATAAGTTTGGCATTTCGACTGATGGTTTTTAATTGAGAGCGATTCACCTGACTATTTTGATGGTGTCTAAGGTAAGCTTGGTATACCTTTCAACCGATCTCACTTATCTGATCAATTTGGTAGATTATATTTTGATTAAATCGCTAAGTGATTCAAGTTGACCATGCCATTAAGGTTGATCAGTGTGACTGATTTAGGTGCTATTTCAACCAGCATGATCCTAACCAATTTAATGACTTGGTAAAGTCAGTGAAAGGATTGTGGTTTACTGATTGATCTCTTCTCTTCTCTTAATTTATAAATTAAATCTACTAAAGTCGGTCAAAGTCGGGCCTGATCATTTAGTAGTTAGATTCTTAAGTATGATCATATTAATAGTTGGACCTAACTAGACTTGCAAAGAAGATCAAAGTCAACTAAAAGTTATCAGGGGCTAAATCAATTATTAAAAATTATTTGATAAAATAATTGATTAAAGAATCTACCCATAGATGCATATGGGTGAGTCGGCCAAAGTTGGGCTCTTGTGCAGTCTGTGTAGATTCTAGTACCCATTAAGGAATTAAGATAATTCTTTGAGTTGGAGGTAGAGGCTACCCATTCATATAAAATAGTAAAAAATCTATAGACTAAAGTCCATATCTTTAGGTTTAATTAATTCATATATTGATTAGGTTTTGATTTTCTTTTTGTGTAATTATATCCTCAAACTTGTCGCTCGATCACTATTGGACAGTAAAAAATTGATGGGATCCAACTTCGATAACTAATATCAAAAATTAAAAATCATCCAGAGCATGAGTGGATCTTGTACGTCCTTACAGATCTGACACCTGAGGAGCCTGCTCCTAATGCTCGTGGTGCGATTCGAGATACTTACTTGAAGTGGCTCAACGATCGTACCATGATGCGTTGTATCATGCGGGTTGCCATGAATGATGAGTTTAGTCAAAAAATTGAAGAAGCTCAGCCAGAAGATATGCTCAAGATGTTGAACGAGTCTTTTGGTATCCCTGATGATATTGAGCAACACAAAACCAATTATGCCATTTTCAATGGTCGAATGAGGGAGAGAACATCGATCACCGATCATGTATTGTATATGATCAAACAGATCGAGCATCTAAACAAGCTCGATTTTTTCTTGCATGAACAGCTTGAGAAGGATGTGATCCTGAACTCCCTATCCAAATCCTACCTACCATTTCTCAGTCATTTTCGAATGACGAAGCCTGTAGTGAACTACCACAGTCTATTAGAATTGCTACAGACTTTTGAGAAGGATTACCAGCTCCATAAGAAGATGATAAATATAATGGGAGGATCTTCTTCGAGTGGACATCATCCCTTTAAAAAAAATAAAATAAAAATAAAAAGATGCAAAATACTGAAAGTCAGACTCAGAAGTCTAAATCTAAGGCTGACCAAAATCAGACAGAGTACTTGTATTATAGGAAGTAGGGTCATTGAAAGAGGAACTGTCCTCAATACATAGCTTCTCTTGACCCAAACAGACCGAAGAAGAAGAAACAATCGGCTGTTGGATAAGGTAATTATATGATAACATCTTATAACTTCTCAATTTTTGATACAATGATCTAGGTATTGGATACTGATAGTCCTATTAACATTTGATATTCATTGCAGAGACTTCAGATCAGTAGCAGATTTGGAGACGACGAGAGATTTTTGAATGTTGGAGATAAAAGATCAGTTCTAGTTCTAGCTTTAGATATTATCAAGCTTGTATTCGATTCTTATTTTATTATTCTTAGTGATTGTCATTTTGTCTTAGTTTTTTTATTGAATGTCATTTCTGTAGGCCTTTTGGCTAAAGCAAATTATGAGATTTTAATAAAAAAAATTTTGTGATATTATTTTGAATGGTGTTACTGTGATGCATGGATAGTTGAACAATGGTATTTATATTGTTTCATGGCTTAATATAATGTACATGTCTAATAAATATCCTAGAATAGTTGATGTCTCAGATACCTACCTTTGGTATTGTAGGCTAGGTCATATCAACAAGAATAGGATGAATAGGTTAGCTCAAAAGAAAATTCTTAATGACAATGATCATGAATCGTTGCCTACCTGTGAGTCTTGTTTACTTGAAAAGATGACCAAGTCACCTTTTACTGAAAAAAATGAACGAGCCAGTAATGTTCTGGGTCTTATACTTACTGATGTATGTGGACCCATGAGCACTAGTGCTAGAGGAGAGTACCATTATTTATTACGTTCATAGATGACCATCTAGGTATGGGTATATCTACTTGATAAAATACAAGTCTGAATCGTTTGAAATGATCAAACGATTTCGTAATAAGGTAGAGAAATGAACTGAAAAGAATATTAAAACTCTTTGATCGATTGAGGATGTGAATATCTTTCTAGTAAATTTCTGACATATCTTGAGGAGAATAGGATACTCTTTTAATGGACAGTTTTTGGAACGTCACAATAAATAGTATGTCAGAAAGAAGAAATCGAACCCTATTGGATATGATTTGATCTATGATGGGCTTTTCTAGTCTATCAATCTTCTTTTGGAGATATGCACTCGAGTCAGCTTGCTATATACTTAATAGGATTTTTAGTAAATCTGTAAGTAAAACACCACATGAGAGATGGATGAGACGTAAGCCAGTGCTCTCTCACCTTAGAGTTTAGGGGTCTGGCTTTTGTCAAACGTTTGAAAACAGACAAACTTGGAGCTAGATCTGATAAATTTCAAGTAGTACACCATGGCTGACTCTATTTGCGAGGTGGAGTATATCATGGCATCTGATGCTATGAAAGAAGCTATATGGCTATGAAAGTTCATCGATGAGCTCAAAGTGGCTACTCCATTGATGGTCTTATCTTGTTGTATTATGACAGTACTAGAGCCATTGCTCAAGCCAAGGAGCCAAAGTCCCATCAGCGCACCAAGCATATTCTGCACCGCTACCATCCTATCCGAAAGATCATAGATTGAGATGACGTCGACCTTCAAAAGATCGATAGAAAGAAGAATCTGACTGACCTATTTACTAAAGCTCTCAAAATCAAGAAGTTCGATGATCACAAGTCGAAGATGGATATATGATACTGTACCGATTGGCTTTAGTCCAGTAAGAATTATTAAAAATTATATCCCAAAGTCAATCGTCAGTCTATTGATGATTGTGCTCATATTTGTACATTATATATGAATTTTTATTAATAAAAGTTATTTAACTTTTCATCATATTTTATCCATCTTACTTGAACTCCTATATTATGATGAAGTCCTGAGGACTATATTTTATCGATAAAAGAAGATTTATTATTGAGTCCTTAAAATATGTTCGTGACCAAATGATATGCTATTAATAGGATGATAGCAATATCAAGTATAGATCATTGTGTGCCATATAGATTGGTTATCCTCTTAACCAAGGAGTATAGAGATACTGGTATAGCATGCAATGGAATGTAGAAGTACATTCATATTGAACGTGATTAATTGTGGAGCACTCTACTGTCAAGAGTAGCTCACGAAGGGTATGGATATAAGTATCCCTCTGATCTGAAATCACCACGGTGACTTATAACTAACTCACTATACTTTGATGTGAACCATCTGAATTTCTAATTCAGTGATAGAAGATTTCTGGATGCAGTCAAATACTTATTAAGTCAGTGCATGAGTCAAGATGAGATTAACCCCTTTGAATAAGTAAGAGTTAATACATCAGTGTATTTCAATTTAGTAAAATCTTGATTAGGATAATTTATGTGATAGATTTGAAAGATTGAAATATAATATGGTTGACTATTTTAGAGTTGACAGTTAAATCCTAGGTCACCTTGAGCATTAAGATCAAAGGGATGAATTATACGGTAACTATACGTCAGTAGATTCTAGAATATTGCTTTGCAATCTTTCGATCTATCTGGATATCGGATCTCATTGCTAGATGGTTACATCAATTAGTATAGAAAGTTATTCCTATGCTATCATCTTATGTTCAACTTATGGGTCACATACATTAGAAGATTCGATCTGATCTGATGGCTGAAGAGTCCCACTAGATTGGGACTCTAATGAAGAGTCCACTGGATGGGACTCTGGAGGAGAGTCCCATTGGACTAGGACTCTGCTGTTAATAAAAATTTATTAGCAATTAGATTGCTAATTGACTCAATTTGATTGAGCAAAAAAGATCGAATCAAGTCTAATTAAATTGGAATCAGTTTGACTTAGACTGGGTTTGATTTGATCAAGCCTAATTGCATGGAAAACTTATTCCTGATTTGATCAGGACTTGAGTTTAGTTAATTTTTAATTGGGTTAGAAATTTATTAAGATAATTATATTTTTAATTAGATTAGGTTTCTTCTCTCATTGGGTTTAAACCAAATTGATTTGGTTTGGAATCAAGTTGGAAACAAAGAGTCCCAGCCAACTGGACTCTCTCTCCCTTGCACATGCCCTAGACCCATGCCATTCTTTACATGCAAAAATAGGTTTTGCATGAGATCTTTGGGTGTGAGAAAGGAGGGTGCAAAGAGGGTCGGTGGCACTCTCAATGAGTCATTGATCTTATCTCCTTCCTGATTTGAATTCTATCCGAATCAAGATAAGGAGATAAGAAGGAAAGAGATCCATTTTGTTTGGAAAGAAGGATGGCGCCAAATATTTTTTTCCATATGTATTTGGGATATTGGTTGGCATGAGAAAGATTTGATTTCTTTCTCACACCTTCACATATTTTTCCAAAATATGGGACGTCCCATATGGTGGTTGGCGTGGAGAAAGTTGGTGCCCCCTCTTAACCCAAAACCCTAACTCCCATCTATAAAAAGGGGGTCCAATAGTTGGATGCCCCATATGAGATCTAGTTGAAATTTGTTTTTTCTCCATAGCTCTCTCCTCTCTTTCCTTCCTCCATTAATTCTTCTCCATCTTAGAGCATCTAAGAGATCAAAAGAAGAAGAAAAAGATCAGCCTTCAAAGATCCTTACGAGCTAGCACTCTGAGGAGCCTGATCAACATTCATTCTTCATGTGGATGATCTGTAGAGGTGGAACACCCTTGTGCGGCTGCGAGCAATCTGAAGGAACTTTTATCCATGCGATATACTTGTGGAGATCAGCAACCCACGTGATCAGTTTTGATTAGATCTAAGGGTTTGATCTAGTCTACAGCATCGATATGATCGATGTAGATTTTTATTTTTCAAATTTTAATCTCATATTTAATCATATCATAGGTCTTGAATAGTAGTTTAGATTAGATCTTGTGCATATAATATAGGTTAAATTATTTAATCTATCAAAATCTGCTGTAAAATTTTTAAAATTGCATACATAGAGCTGCCAATATTTTCTTCAATTTGCAATCCCGCTCGATACTTTGAAATCTCTAGGATGAAATTTGTCCTGATGCCATACTGGTATAATCACACGACCTAGTCATCTGGCATGCTCCAAGTCCATATGTGCGGAATGCGCATCCCGACCTTATCTATTTGCAATGATGTCCTTTACTTAGAAATCAATAATTAAAAATTTTAAAAGTATTACATTGCATATAATGATAGACCCATCTTTTGATTAATGTATAAATTCTACGATATTCATATATTTATATATTTTTGTATGGATCAGAGAATTATGTACATTAGTCAATTGGCTATCCAGTTTGGATAATTTAAAAATTATAATTAATTTTATAGATAATTACAGTAATCAAAAATATATTGAGGGTTCAAAAAAAATTTAGACAGTATTTTTTTTAGTTCTCCTCACACATCTTCAGCCATATGGAGAGAACTAAGGAGAAATACTATCAAAATTTTTTTTGACTCCTATTACGTATCGTTTGATTATTGTAATTGATCTATATGTTGAATTTCAATCATACAGTAAAAAATAATTTTTAAAATTTTTTAAAATACTCAAATCAATAGTTTTATCAAATAAAACTACCAAGCCAAATTCAAAACCTTAGATCACCTTACCGAACACGATCAAAGCAAATTTAAGCATGCAAAGAGATAGAATATTATCCTTTAACCAAAATAAAAAAGTGGCATGTTGGTGTTCTCTACAAGACTCCAAGGTAGAAGTCCTCCAACAGTGATCCACATGAAGTTGGCCAAGGTCCTTCCCAACCAGTGCGTAGCCGCAGTCTTGTCTTCTCAAGAACACTCCCGGCTTCAAACTTATGTCACAATCGTACCAAAGCCTAGTTGCTTTTAATCTTACCACCAAAATGACACTAAGAAGACACTCTTCAGATTTATATAACCTAGGATTTAATTTTCAGCTCCAACATATGGAAAAATCAAATCCTAGGATACTCCAGCAACACTTGCTGAAAATCTTACTACCCTTGTAGTAACTTTTGCCACTCAAATTCTCCTCTTTTTCTTTTAAAAAAAAATTTCATATTTTTTTTTTATGATTTCCACATCTCTTCTCTCTAGCTCACCTAAAAAAAAATCAGCCAGAAGCCATCTGGGATGTCCCTTATAAATAGGGGACCAGGGGACATTGCATGGGATTAAGGGATGCCAACTTTTGATGCTCCAACTTCCCATGTGCCAAATAAATTCACCGAGTGAATTTTTGGTGATTTAGATACTTGGAGTAAAAGAATCTTCTTTCTCTATGTGCCATAAAAATTTTATTAATTTTTTACATTAAAACATAGGATTTCTGATTTATCTTCTAAGGCAACGCATTTAATAAAGAGCCTTTAGAAGGACTCTTTATTTCTAACACTGATTTGAGGTGGGTGGCAATTATATTTTTATGTGGCTTTTAGTGAATGTGGAGGAGTTCTTCTTCACTTGAAACTAGTCTAAGTTGGATAAGAATCCAATCCAAATTGACCCAATCCCATTAGATCAAAGCCAACTGGTCTAGGTTAGCTCAAATACTTTGAACCAAACCAATTTGGAAACTTGGGTTAATACAATATGCTAGCATATCAAATTAACCCATAAAATTTATATTAAACTCTAATTAAATTAGATCAAGATCAAATCTCAAAGTGTGTGATCCATTGAGTTTCAAATCTAGCCAGTAGTGGATCCGAGATATAACCCTAATCTGATGAGATTAGGTCACTTGAAGAGTCCCAATCAACTTGGAATCTTTCAAATTGATTTCAGAATCAAATTCTTTCAATTTTTATCAAGCTCACAAGTCAAGATTGATGTTTAATAACATATCATGACTACCAAAAAATTTAAAATTTTGATAAAAAATTATCAAAATATCTTCAGTGGTAAGTTTCCGTATAATTCAATCCTTCAGTCAAACAATATTCTAGATGAGCTGTGAGCATAAAAATATATCAAACATAATCACTTATCTTTATGTATCTCGATCTGAAGATGATGATTCAGTTGATGATACATTAAAATCTTTTTTTAATTATCACCTTGCTTTGGCCAAAGACTTCCAGAACACCATCCTATGAGATCAATAGGATGTTCGCTCCCCTTATTAGGAGTGATTGATCCCTTATTGATCACTCAAAATCTCCATGCATACTTCACCATATCCAGAACACTCCATATAAGGATCAGAGAATCAAGTTAGATAGTGAACCAAATCATGGATCCATATACACAAGGTACTATGGTGACTTCAGGTCAAAGGATCACTTACACAACTTTCACTTGAGAATTATTAGTTGACATATAAATAAGCTCCATCTGATTATTCTCTCGTAGGTCAATTCAGTGAACTCATTCTTTAATGAGCACCCATATCTTTGTATTAGTGTCACCACACAGTGGTTGTGAGATCAACCATCCTCATTTTTGAACATACATAGGACATGCCAATCTTATCGGTATCATTGATCTCCGACTCAATATACCAACAACTAAAATATTTTAGATCAGAGCTATCAAGGATTTAGGTCTCACTAGTATGATCTCATCACGGTCTTAAAATCATTGTCCAGACCTATGGGTTCATTATAATCTTAAAATTAATAATATGCAGCATATAGTGAATCAAAAATATTAATTTTATTAATAATATTAATATCAATTACATGAGTTTGAAAGATAAATTATAATAAACACCCTATCACATCCCATATGTGATTGGCTTGTAGGGTATAATTCTTTCAATCTTCCACTTGCACTAAAGCCAATCGTCCTATACTTGATACCCATGCTATCAAGGTGACGGTAAAATTACTGTATTGACAAGATCTTAGTGAACAGATCCGCTATATTATTCTTGATGTCAACTCATTCTACGATCATATCATATCTTTTGACTATTTCCCGAATGAGGTAGAACTGTCTTAGGATGTGCTTGGATTTATTATGAGACCTTGATTCTTTGGCTTGAGCAACTGCCCCAGTATTATCACAATAAAGAGGCACTGGTTGTTCAATCTCTGGAACCACACCCAACTTTGTGATGAATTTCTTCATCCAGATGGTCTCCTTAGCAGCCTCACTTGCAGCAATATACTCAGCCTTAATGATCGAGTCAGCAACAGTTTACTGTTTGAAACTTTTTCAACTTACTGCATCACTATATAAGATAAACATATATCCAGATATCGATTTACTATCATTTAGATCAGATTGAAAACTGAAATCGGTATAACCTTTCAGTTTTAAATCAGATCCACCGTATATTAGAAAAATATCTCTAGTTCTTCTCAAGCACTTGAGAATGTTTTTCATAGCTTTCTAATGATTCTCCCCGGGATCAGCCTGAAATCTACTTATAATGCCCCAGGCATAAGCCACATCAGGCCTGGTACATAATATAGCATACATTATTGATCCTACTGTCGAAGTATAAAGAATAGAACTCATTCTATTTCTCTCTTTAGGTGTCTTAGGAGACATTTTCTTAGAGAGTTGTATACCATGACCTATGAACAAGTAACCTCTTTTACTTTTCTTCATGTTGAACCTCTTCAACACAAGGTTAATGTACCTAGACTGGGACAAGCCTAGCATCTTTTTTGATCTATCCCTATAAATCTTTATACCAAGTATATAGAATACTTCACCCAAGTCTTTCATGAAAAACTTTTGTGATAGTCAAGTCTTGACCAATTACAATATCAGGATATTATTCTCAATGAGCAGTATGTCATCCACATACAAAACCAAGAAGATAATAGCACTCCCATTACTCTTCTTGTACACACAAGGTTCATCCATATTTTTGATGAAGCCAAATGATTTGACTGTCTCATCAAAATGATGTTCCAGCTTCTCGATGCTTGCTTTAATCCATATATGGATCTCTTCAGCTTGCATATCTGATTTGCTCTCCACTTGAGATAAATCCTCTGGTTGAGTTATATAGACTTCTTTCTCAAGATTTTATTGAGGAAGGTAGTCTTGACATCCATCTACTAGATCTCATAGTCATGGGTGCTATAATAGCAAGCATTATCCGAATACACTTGAGCATGGCTACAGACGAAAAGATTTCTTCATAATCATACCTTATTTTTGTCTGAAACTTTTTACGACAACCTGACCTTATAGATCTCTACCTAGCCATCTGCTTCAATCTTCTTTTTGAAGATCCATTTGCAGCCTATGGGGGTCACACCCTCAGGCGCAACAACCAACATCCAAACTTGGTTGGCATACATAGAGTCCATTTAAATTTCATGCATTGAGCTATTTGTCAGAGTCACTACTCATGACAGTTTCCGAATAGGTCGTAGGCTCATCATTCTTAATGATGTGGGTTGTATTGTCATTCTCAATGACAAACCCATACCTAAGTGGTACACTACGCACTCTACTCGACCTTCGGAGAGGAGGTGTGTGTAGTGATTGTACCTCAACAATGGGCACATCTGGTTGAGAACCATCTGGTGAATCCTGGATGGATTGTAGGTTTTGAACTTTTTCAAGTTCAACAGACCTCCCACTGTCTCCTTCTTGAATAAACTCTTTCTCCAAGAAAATGACATGCCTACCAACAAACATCCTTTATTGAGTAGGGTTATAGAAGTAGTATCCTATACTCTCCTTGGATAACCTACAAACCTATATTTTTCTGATCTAGCATCCAGCTTATGTCCATCAATATTTTTAACATAAGCTGGACAGTCCCAAATCTTAAGATGCTTAAGATTGGATCTTTTTTCTTTTCATATTTCATATGGAGTGCTAGAAATAAATTATGAAGGTACTTTATTTAAAATATACGCTGCAGCCACGAGGGGTATCCCCAAAAGGATAATGGAAGATCTATGAAATACATCATGGACTGCACCACATCTAATAAGATGCGATTCCTTCTTTCTACAATTTCATTTAATTATAGAGTACAAGGAGGTATCCATTGAGAGAGTATACCATTTTGTTTCAAATAATCAAGGAACTCACTAGATAAGTATTCTCCTCCTCGATCCGATCGAAGAGCTTTAATACTTTTACCTGTTTTTTCTCGATCATTGTTTGATACTCTTTAAATTTGTCAAAGGCTTCGAATTTGTATTTCATTAAATATACATATCTAAACCTAGACATATCATTAGTAAATATGATAAAGTAAGAGTATCCACCTCTGGCTTGAATCGATATTGGACCACACATATCAGTATATACAAGGTCCAAAATATCACTCGTCTGATCTCCATGTCCAGTAAATGGAGTCTTGATTATTTTTTTCAGTAGGCAAGATTCACAAGTTTCATATGATTCATAATCATAAGGATCAAAGAAATTATTTTTGTATAACTTATTAATTTTTGACTCATTTATATGACCAAGTCGGTAGTGCCAGAGGTATGTGACATTCACATCCTCTCTTTCTTTTCTTCATATTATCAACATGAAGCACATTATCATTAAGTGAAAGAAACATAAGATCATTATCAATAAAATTACTTCCATAATATTCATTAAAAAAATATATAGAACAACCATTGTTCTTTGTAATTATTTCAAAATTTTGTTCCAATAACAATGGTATAGAAATAATATTTCTAACAATATTTAGAATGTAATAACAGATCTTTAGTTCTAAAATTTTTTTCGAAGGCAACTTCAAAATCTTGGTTCCTACAGCTTCGGCTTGAATGAACTCTCTACTTGCATCGAAGAGCTCGAAATCACCTTTATTCAGATTCCTTATTCTCTGTAGATCCTGTAACGATTTGTAAAGATGTAAACCACAGGCGGTATCCAATATCCAAGAATCTAACATTGAAGTACTTAACGATAAATTAGTTTATATTATATACAAACTTTTAGCAATGTTTGCTGATTTCACGATTGCAAGGTACTCCTTGCAATTTTCCTTCCAGTGGCCCTCCTTGCCATAGTGATAACAAGTATCTTTGACGAAGACCTTCTTCACCTTCTTCTTGGAGATGCCAACCTTAGGGTTCAGCTTTTTCTTAGAATCTTTCTTTGCCTTCTTCTTGCTGATCTTATCAACATGAAGAACCTAAGCTTTTCACCCTTGAAATGGCTCTCTACTATTTTTAACATATTCAGCAGCTCTGACAAGCTGATGTTCAGTTTGTTCATATGATAATTAATGACAAACTAAGAAAAAGAGTCAGGAAGAGACTGCAGGATCAAATCCTGGCTCAGTTCACCATCCATGGCAAAATCCAGCTGTCCCAAATAAGTGATCAAATCAATCATCTTTAGGACATGCATTTGTATGGAAGAGCCTTCAATCATACAGGCACAGAACAACTACTTCGATATCTCATATCGAGCAGTTTGACTTTGCTCCCTATATAACTCTTTAAGATTAAGAAGAATGAGGGAACGTCCATGCCCTCATGCTGCCTCTGGAGCTTATTGCTCATGAAGGCAAGCATGATACATTTGACAGTCACACTGTCATCTTTTCCTATCTTGTATGTGGCCCTTTCCTCTTTGGAAGCATCTTTCCTAAGAGAAACTGGAGCAGATGTATCCAGAATATAGGAGAGTTTCTCTTGAGTAAGAATAATTCTCAAGTTTCTTGATCAGTCGATATAGTTGGATCTGGTCAACTTGTTAGTATCTAGGATACCTCTAAGGGACAGTGAGGATGCCATAAGTGTAGTTAATCTACAATGACAAGAACACAACATACGCAGATAACTTATGAAGATATTCACAACTAAACTAGACTTTTATCTAATTGTGTCTCCCACTATTTTATTAAACTTTATAGCCCTCAAATATAAAAATCGAGAAACATACTAATATTTCTTAGTGAGGTTGAGATCTCTATTCCTTACAAACATCTTGTAGATAGCACAACAAGTATTCATGAGTTCAAGAGTAGGTAACTCTTTACCAATTGTATCTTTGCAATTCTCAACATCTTTCATTCTGACCTCTAGATCACATATAGTCTTGTAGATAGCACAACAAACTATAGTATTCTAGTTAAGTTGACCCTTCAATCCTAAATAGTTATACTTAAACAATGCTATCCTTGTGGATAGCACAACAAAGCAACACTATTCAAATATGCCATAAGCATCAATATGTACTTGATCAACATCATGTCAATTTCTATAGTAAGCCTTGTGGATGGCACAACAAGCTCACTAAGATCTTGATATACTCTATCAACCAAGTTTGAAGAAAGGCCTTTGTAGTGTCTACATCACTAATCAATCTAAATCTAAAATTCAAGAAGACCAAATTAGCCAGATAAGTAGATAGGAGGCTCCCCATAGCTTTTCTAGACACCAACAGAGTTGGCTAGGCCAGCATACAGACCTAATTAGAAAACTATCTTTCACACTTTCCTCGACACCAATTGATCTTAAGAATTAAACTTTTGATTTAAAAGTGAATCTCGATATTACAACTTAATATAATTTTATGAGAAACTTTAAACTAGTCTCGACACATCCTAACTATATAAGTACATAAAATATACACTAAAAATTATACAAATTTGCATGCTTCTACTATTCAAAATAGAAATCACATTATCATGCTAAAAATATATATATATAAGGGTGCAATCAAAGTCATAACATATGATAACAAATTCATATAATATAAATATTCTAATGTAATTAGGCATGCATAACATCCTTATTAGCTATACATCAATTTAATCATCATGCAACTATGATAATAAAATTCTAAATTATCATAAATTTATAATTTAATAATTAAAATTTAGAATCATGGTTCATAAAAAGTTAAAAATATTTTTTTAAGTTTGAAGAATCGATGCAAAAATAATACTACATTTTTGGCAGGATATGAATAAGAACAATTCTAAGCTACTATATTATACTTGTTTGATTGAATCAGACAAAGGTGGCTCTGATATCACTATTGAATTCTACCCATGTAGCAAAAAATAATTTTTAATTTTTTTTAAAATATTCAAATCAATAGCTTTATCAAATAAAAATATCGAGCCAAATTCAAAATTCTTGAATCACCTTGCCGAACATGATCAAAGCAAATTAAAACATATAAAGAGATAGAATATTATACTTTAACCAAAATAAAAAAGTGGTATGTTGGTGTTCTCCATAAGATCTCAAGGTAGAAGTCCTCCAATAGCGATCTACACAAAAGTTGGCCAAGGTCCTTCCCAACCGATGCGCAGTCATAGCCTTATCTTCTCAAGAACACTACTGGCTTCAAACTTGCATCACAATTGCATCAAATCCCAGTTGCTTTTGATCTTACCATCAAAATGACACCAAGAAGATACTCTTCAGATGTCATATAATCTAAATTTAATTTTGAGCTCCAACATATGGAAAAACTAAATCTTAGGACACTCTAGCAACACTTGCTGAAAATCTCACCACCCTTGTAGCAACTTTTGCCACTCAAATTTCTTTCTTTTTTTTTAGAAATTTTTTAGATCTTTTTTTATGATTTTTATATTTCTTCTATTTGGCTCACCCAAAAATCTCAATCAGAAGCCATCTGGGGCATCCCCTATAAATAGAGGACCAGGGGATGTTACATGGGATGAAGGGGCGCCAACTTTTGGTGCTCCAACTTTCCACACACCAAATAAATTCATTGAGTGAATTTTTGATGATTTAGATAGCTGGAGCAAAAGAACTCTTCCTTCTCTATGTCTCATAAAAATTCTATTAATTTTTGGTATTAAAACATAGGATTTCTATTTATCTTCTAAGGCAACGTGTTTAATAAAGAGCCTTCTTTAAGAAGGACTCTTTATTCCTCACACTGATTGGAGGTGGGCGACAATTATATTTTTATGTGGCTTTTGGTGAATATGGAGGAGTTCTTCTCCACTTAAAACTAGTCCAAGTTGGATAAGGATCCAATCCAAATTGACCCAATCCCATTAGGTCAAAGCCAACTGGTCTAGGTTAGCTTAAATACTTTGAACCAAACCAATTTGGGAACTTGGGTTAATACAATATGCTAGCATATCAAATTAATCCATAAAATTTATATTAAACTCTAATTAAATTAGATCAAAGCTAAATCTCAAAGTGTGTGATCCATTATATTTCAAATCTAGCCAGTAGTAGACCCAGACTTTCGATGTAACCCTAATCCGATGAGATTAGGCCACTCGAAGAGTCCCAATCAACTTAGACTCTTTCAAATTGATTTCAAAATTAAATTCTTTCAATTTTTATCAAGCCCACAAGTCAAGATTGATATTTAGTAACATGTCATGACTATCCAGAAGATTTAAAATTTTGATAAAAAATTATCAAAATATTTTTTAGTGGCAAGTTTCTGTGTAATTCAATTCTTCAGTCAAACAATATCCCAAATGAGCTATGGGCATGAAAATATATCAAACTTAATTATTTATCTTTATGTATCTCGATCTAAAGATGATGATTCAGTTGATGATATATTAAATTTTTTTTTTAATTATCATCCTATTTTGGCCAAAGACTTTCAGAATCACCATCCTATAAGATCACATAAGATGTTCGCTCCCCTTATTAAGAGTGACTGATCCCTTATTGATCACTCACAATCTTCATGCATATTTCACCTTATCTAGAATACCCCATACAAGGATCAAAGAATCAAGTTAGGTAGTGAACCAAAATATGGATCTATGTACACAAGGTACCATGGTGACCTCAGGTCAAAAGATCACTTACACAACTCTCACTTGAGAATTATCAGCTGATATGTAAATAAGACTCCATCTGATTATTCTCTCATAGGTCAATTCAGTGAACTCATTCTCTAATGAGCATCCATATCCTTGTATTAGTGTCACCACATAAGTGGTTGTGAGATCAATCATCCTCATTTCTGAGCATACATAGGACATGCCAGTCTTATCGGTATCATTAATCTCTGACTCAATATACCAACGATTAAAAATATTTTAGATCAGGGCTATCAAGGATTTAGGTCTCATTGACGTGATCTCATCATAGCCCTAAACCATTGTCCAGACCTACGAGGTTTATTATAATATTAAAATTAATAAGATGCAGCATATAATGAATCAATAATATCAATTTTATTAATAATATTAATATTAATTACATGAGTTTGAAAGACAAACTATAATAAACACTCTATCGCATCCCATATGCGATTCGCTTGTAGGGCATAATTCTTTCACTATAGATTAATGTAATTCTTGAACGGGATAAGACCTTCTATTCTTACTAGTTAATGATGGAATATATTTATTATGTAAGCCATTTTAAATGATAAAATATTTGATAAGTATTTTATCTTATATTTGTATATGTAGAATCCTTAGATAGTGTGTCATGGACCGTAGTTGGATGGCCTATCGAGTAGTCGATGGGGTGATTTCTGCTGAATATAAAGAGGGTGTCCAGTACTTCTGTGATTATGCTTTTGAAAATGCTGCACTCTTAGTTCAAGGGCAGGCTTGTTGTCCTTATAAGAGATGTGTCAATAAAGAAATGCTTGATATGGATACAAAATTGCCCATTTATATAGGAGTGAATTTATTCCAAACTACAAGCATTGGTACCTACATGGAGAGATATAGAAGACAATTGCAAAGGTTAAAAGTCACCAACAGAATAGAGACACATACAGAATGGTAGACATGGTTATGGATGCGGTTGGTCCTAAATTTGACTGAGATATGGAGGACGATCCAAAAGCTAGCAGTGACAATTTTTCTCACATGTTGAAAGATGCTGATGAACCACTGTAGTCGGGATATGAAACACACAATGTATTATCAACTATGTCAGAGTTGTTGAATTTGAACATCGAGTTTAATATAACAATCAATGGGATGATTTTGCTGAATATAAGGAGGGTGTCCAGTACTTCTATGATTATGTTTTTGGGAATGCTACACTCTTAGTTCAAGGACAGGCTCGTTGTTCTTGTAAGAGATGTGTTAATAAAGAAATACTTGATATGGATACAAAATTATCCATTTATATAGGAGTGAATTTATTCCAAACTACAAGCATTGGTACCTACATGAGGAGATATGGGAAACAATTGCAAGGGTTAAAAGTCACCAACAGAACAGGACACAGACAGAATGGTAGACATGGTTATGGATGCAGTTAGTCCTAAATTTGACTGAGATATAGAGGATGATCCAAAAGCTGACAGTGATAATTTTTATCACATGTTGAAAGATGCTGATGAACCACTGTAGTCGGGATATGAAACACACACTGTATTATTAGTTGTGCTAGAGTTGTTGAATTTGAACATCGAGTTTAATATGACGATCAATTGTTATGATAGGATGGTAGCAATAATAAAAAAGATGCTATCAAAGGATGAGAAGCTTGTTGGGAGCTTCTATGCTTCAAAAAAAATAATCAAAGGGTTAGGCATGGGATACGAAAGATAGATACATACCGTAATAATTTTATACTTTTCTACAAAAAGGATCAATTGAAGAGTACATATGACGTATGTGGTAAAAATTGATTTAGGCCGAGACAAGAGGTTAAAAATCAAAAAGATATACCATATAAGGTTCTTCGATACCTTTCCCTCACTCCTAGACTTCAGAGGCTCTACTTATCAAGAGTACTGCCAGACATATGAGATGGTATAAAAAAGAGATTCGCAAGCACACTAATATAATGAGGCATCCGTCGAACAGTGAGGCATGAAAAAAATTTGATACTTGTCATCCTTTATTTACATAAGAATCATACAATGTCTGACTGGATCTATCAACGGATAGGTTTACACCGTTCAGTCATGCAGCAGCCCCTTATTCATGTTGGCCAATCTTTATTACTCCATACAATCTGCCACCTGAGATGTGTATAAAAGAACATAACATCTTTCTTACATTAGTTATTCCTGGACCACGACACCATGGTAGAAGTATTGATGTATATCTAAAGCCTCTTGTTGATGAGCTGAAATTCTTATGATCCGATGGCATACGTACATTTGATGTATCAAAGAAGTAAAATTTTATAATGAAGGCTATATTGATGTGGACCATTAGTGATTTTTCTATTTATGGATTGCTGTCAGGATGGAGCACTCATGAAAAGCTAGCATATCCCTATTGCATGGAGAATATAAAATTATTTCAACTTGAGCATGGTTGTAAGTCCTACTGGTTCGATTGTCATCATCAATTTCTTCCCAAGTATTATCCTTTTCGAAAGTAGCGAGATAGTTTTAGAAGAAATTAAATAGAGAAGGACTGTGCACCCCCGCATCTCAGTGATATGGAAGTATTTCAGAGGGTATCCCAAATAAATGAGGTCCAATTTGGCATACTATTTGATAAGAAAAAACCTCGAAGGTTCAATAAAACTCATAACTGGGTGAAGGCCGCATCTTCTAAGAATTACCATACTGATCGATCAATTTGATCCATCATAATCTTGACATCATACACATAGAGAAAAATATATTCGATAATATTTTCTACACTGTTATGGATGTCAAAGGCAAGATGAAGGACAACCCCAAGGCTTAAACAGATATGAAGAAAGTATGCAAGCATCCTCTATTAGAGCTGGTTGAGGTGTCAACTAAAAATTTTTAAATTCGAAAGCATCTTACACCTTAACAAGGAGCAGTTGAAGAATATATGTAAGTAGTATAAAAATCTTAAATTTTTGGATGGTTATGCAAACAATCTAGCTCGTATTGAGAATTATGTCCTAAAGCCAATCGTTTGATGATTGTGCTGATTATAAATGTATATGAATTGATAAATAATAAAAGTTATATGACATATTTCATCACAAGATTACATCTACTAACAACTTCTATGTTGTGATAAAGTCTTTAGGATTACTTTGATCGATAAAGGAAGATTTATCGCGTAGTCCTTAAATTGATTCGTGACCAAATGATACGCTATTACTAAGATGATAGCGATATCAAGTGTAAATTATTGTGTACCATATGTATTGGTTGTCCTCATAACTAAATAGTATGGAGACATTGGCATGGCATACAGGTGAGATGTAGGAGTATATCATCACTAAAAGTGACCAACTATGGAGCACTCTGCTGTCAAAAGTAGCTCGCAAAAGGTATGGATATAAGTATCCCTCCGATCTGAGATCACCACGGTGACTTGCAAGCAACTCACTGTACTTTGATGCTAGACTAACTGAGTTTTTAATTCAGTGATGGAAGATTTTTGGGTGCAGTTAAGTACTTGTCAAGTTGGTGCATGAGTCAAGATGGGATTGATCCCTCCGAATTAGTAGGAGATATGCATCAGTGTACTTCAATTTAGTAAAACTTGAACCTGGATAATTCATGTGATGGATTTGAAAAAGATTAAAATATAATATGGATGACTTATCTAGGATTGACAGTTAAATCCTAGATCATCTTCAAGTATTAGGATCAAAGGGATGAATTATATGGTAACCATACACCAATAGGTTCTTGAATGTTGCTTTGCCTTCATTCGATCTATCCAGACGTCGGGTCATCATTGCTAGATGGTGACATCGATTGGCTCAAAAAGATATTCCTATGCTACCAGCTTAGGTTCGAATCTATGGATCATACTCAAAAAAATTTTCTGACTGATCATGTGGTTGATCAATGATTGAGAATCGTTCAAAGGCTTAATTGTCAATTCGATTGATGGTTAACCTTATGCAAAAGTTATAATTAATTAATTCATCAAGTGTTAGTGAATTAATGAAGGATTAATTAGTAATTAGATTATTGATTAGCTCAATTTGATTGAACAAAAAAGATTAAATAAAATCTAATTGAATTGATTCAAATAGATTTGATCCGATTAGGTTATGAGATGACCTAATCGCTAAGGAAGAATTGTCCCTGATTTGATCAGAACATTGATTCAATCAATTTCTAATTTGATTGAGATTTGATTAAAAATTTATGAACCTAATTAAAAATACATGCATGAAATTAAATTTAAAATATTCCTTATCAGGAGAATCTATTCTCATCCAGATCAACCTCTCTATTCCAATAAATTTAATTCTCATTATATGTATAATATTTGAGGAGATTTTTCATGGGAGATTAGTTGGAGAACTTATTTACCATAAAAAAATATAGGAAGGGGTATCCATATTTTTTGACATATTTTGGGACATGAAATTATGAAGGGAGGCGGAATCTAATATGATCGCGATGCTGTCGTTAGGACACCATGATTATCAATCTAATTTTGATTTTAATAAAAATTAAAAAAATATATATAAAAAATAATGAGTTGGATCAAATCACAAAAAGATAGGATTTTGATTTGAAATCTTTAATTTTATAAAAAAAATAAAATTTTGGAGAAAGTAATTTAAGTCAAAAAAAAAAATTAAAAGTGTGAAAAATAAATCGAGTACTAAGATCTACTAACTAGATCCTAGCATCTATTTGTAATAAAAATAAATAATAAGAATTTAAAAAGTATAAAATAAATTAGGTTCTAAGATCTACTAACTAGATCCTAGCATCTACTTACGAAAAATAAAAGATAAAAATTTAAAGTGCAAGAAAATAAATTTTTATTAATTAAAATTAAAATTTAAGTATAAAAAATTTAAAAAAAATAATAAAATAAAATAAAATAAAACTATAATAAAGATCTAAAGTTGATCAATCCAATCTCATCGAAAAGATGGTTGATGATCTCTCCGTCTTCTGTCGTACTCCATAGAGCGAACTGACTTCTCTCCTTCTTTTCTTGGGTTCCTAAAACTATTTTATTTTTTTTATTTTTTACTAATTTTTTTTGCTCCCAAAGCTTATTCTCGGACCTGCTATTTATAGATAAATTTTTTATAATTTTTTGATAGGAAAAGGAGTCCTAAAACTCTTAAAAATCATATTAATCCTCTTAGGAATATTCATGGCCATCGAATCAGCTTCAGACCGCCCAGATCTGATCAAAATCCATAGTTTTAATTCTTCTCTCAGTAGGATTCATTCTTAGCCATTCGATCTGGGTTTTGATGAAGTACTGGCTATCGAATCATACAAAAGATCTCCTATTCAAATCAAAAATATTCTCAGCCGTCTGATCACTTGATGGATCACTTTTGGGCCGTTGGATCACACAGAAGAGTCCTATTCAAAGTCGGCAACGAGTTGGACCATCGGATCTGATGATGGATGCATTTTCGACGTTGGATCATGCAAAAACCCCTCTCTCACTGTGAGCCGCGTCTGTGGATCGGGTGAAGTTTCTGTGGACTACCCTAGCTTTGTGGACCGAGCGACCGGTCCATCGTGCACTGGAGGTAATATTTTTTATTTTTTAGAGTATTTTAGCTTGATTTTTGCTCTAATTTTTGCCTAAAAAATAAAAAAAATATATGTATTAAATTTTAAAAAAAATTTCATCATTTTGGTGCTTAAATTGCTCAATTAAATTAACATCTACTTTTCATAAATATGCTCTAATTTTAATTTTTTTAATTATTTATTTTTATAAAAAATTTAATTTATTCATAAAATTAGATTTTTAAGAAGATGTTAGCATCATAAATTACTAAAAATATCTATAATAAATATAAAAATATGTCATTTATCGAAATCCTGTAAGAGTCTAGGATTACTAGGACTCTTCACCCCATCTCACATGCCTATAAAAAGGGTTTTGTGGTTTTTTTTGTGTGTGTAAGATACCAAAAGAGAGGTCTTCATGTGAAGAAAGTTTGGGTATGGTTCATGATGTAAAAAATAGAGAGGAAGATCTTCTCTCTTAGGGTGTGTGCAAAAATCTGAATTTCAGATTTTTGATCTTTTAGATTTGGAAAGAGCAAATAAATTAGAAAAAAATTATTTTCTTCTCTATCTTTCTTTCACCTCTTCATCTCCTCTAAAAATTCATCTTTAACCTCTAAAAAATTTCAAAGATTTGAAAAAATAATTCAGAGCGATCAAGAAGAAGGTCTTCATGCGAGCTAGCACTCTCGAGAAGACCGATCAGATCGAGGCTTCGAATAGATTTTTCGTAAAGGTCGGATGTGTGTGCAGCTACAAGCAACCAGAAAGATTTTCTCTACCATATTCTCAATAGCGAGATCATCAATCCATGATCAGGTATAGAGTTCTAAATTTGGATTAGAAGTAGATATAATCTACTGCTCATTTACATGCATGTTGATTTTATCTTCAGTATTTTTTAAATTTTATATGCAACATAACATGTCATAGATCCTAGAGTAGATTGATTTGATGATTAGATCATATACATATTAGATTAATTTGATTAATCTAATTATCTTTCACTGTATTTTTTTTAAAAAAATTTTAAAATACATGTATGAAATCGCCTATGCATCCCAACAGCTAGGTGCATCAATATCAAAGATTGCAGGTTCTATGAGCTAAAGAGCCATAACTGCCATATTTTCATACAACGATTACTCCCATTGACTTGGCATAATCTTCTTTCTAACTCCATATAGAGTTCTTTAACTGAGCTTAGTCTTTTCTTCAAAGATATTTATACTACCAAACTATCTACCAACCACATCTACAGTCTTGAGGCTAGCAGTGTAAAGACTATATGTAAGTTGGAGAAGATATTCCCACCTAGTTTCTTCAACTCCATGGACTATTTGATAATTCATCTGGCATATGAACCTAGGGTAGGAGACCAGTGCAGTACAGATGGATGTATCCATTTGAAAGATACATGCACAATCTCAAGAAGAAAATGAAAAATAAGGCTAGAGTCGAAGGTTCTATTGTGGAGACTTACATGATTAAAAAAATTTTTAATTTCAGTCGAAACTACTTTAACCCAAGTGTGCAGATAAAATGACTTAAGTGGGTTGAAATGATGATGGTGGTGAGGGATCAGAGGTAGAGATCTCAATATTTACCTACCCCCTCGTGAATTTGGATACGAGATTTGTTGGATATTAACTGATACTGAAATTCGACAGACAGAGATATATGTTTTGCTAAACTACATGAAGGTCGACCCATATATTGAGTAAGTATCCTTCACAATCTCAACTCATTTATCACTTATCATCCTGTTGATATGCATGATATTATCGTTAGGATACCATGCAATCAGTTTAATTTCAAATCCTAAAAAAAATTTATAAATAGCAGTGAGTCAGATCAAATCCACAGAGAAGGCTATGGGTTGATGTTTTAAAATCTTTGATTTTTAAAAGAAAGAAAAGAAAGATTGAATGGAATCAAAATTATAAAAAGAAGACAAAAATTAAATGGTACAGAAAGATAAACTCGATACTAAGATCTACTATTTAGATCTTAGTATCTACTTGCAATAAAATTAAATTTTAAAAATTTAAATTTTAATCAAAATCTAAATTTTTTTACAAGAATTTAAAAGAAATACAGTAAGAATTAAAATTATAAAAGAAAGTAACTGGATACTAGGATCTACTAACTAAATCCTAAGAATTTAAAAGAAACATAACAAGAATTAAAATTGCAAAAAAAGTAACTGGGTACTAGGATCTACTAACTAATCCTAGCTTCTACTTGTAATTAAAATAAAAATTATTGGTGCAAAAATCCACCGGCGTCGGAGAAGCTGGAGTCGAAGGAGTCGCGGTTGCCGTCGGGACCTGCAAAGGAAGTCTAAACGGAGTTGGGGGTGCTCCGACAAGACCCTCGACGCTCAAGTCAGTTCTCTGCCTCAACAAGAATGGAGTGCTCGAACGAAATTTTAGCAGAGTTTTGAGATAGAAATTAGAGCTTAGAGAATAACGTATCTGGGGTCTCCTTTTTATAGGTGGAGGGTGCAACAGACTGATAGCGACGTTTGTAACTGCCTGTAGTGGGCCGTTCGGGGCTAGGAAAGTTTGTTACGAAGAGTGGTGGAGTGGAGTCGTGGCTATCACCGTGACATGCCACGTGGAGCCTGTTGCGGGGAGTGAAGCAGTGTCTGTTGTCGTGACTTGCCAAAGAGTGGTGGAGCCGTGGAATCATCGCAGGAAGTGGAGCAGAGTCGTGGCCATTATTATGGCCTGCCAGGGAGTGGTGAAGCCACATAGAATCCGTCACAGGGAGTGGAGCAGAGTCGTGGCCATTACTATGGCCTGCCAGGGAGTGGTGAAGCCGCACTGAATCCGTCGCAGGGAGTGGAGCAGAGTTGTGGCCATTACTATGGCCTGCTGGGGAGTCCAGGCCATCGATCGAAGCTCGGTTGAGGTGTCTGACGGGGAGAGGCAGCTATCCATCTGAGAGGAGCTCGGATGTTGCTGGTGAGCCTTCTACCGTTGGGTGCCTTGGGCATCAATACTGCAGGCGAGGGCCATTTGCTGTAGGAGCTCGGCCAGAGGCTTTCGTAGATGAAGTTTGTTTTCATGTAGAATTCGGCAAAGGGTCGACCTGCAGTGGATGTCGGATGGTGCTAGAGAGGTTCATCTACTGGAGGGTCCAGCTGCTGGAGTCCGGTGCCGTAAGAGTTCGTCTGAATCTATCCGCTACAGGAGTTCGATCGGAGTCCGATCTCCGTAGAAGCCCGGATGGGATCATTGGTCAAGGAACTCGATCGAAGCCTGCCTGCAATGGAAATTCAGAAGGAATTCATCCACAATGGGAGCTCGGGGGAAGGCTTATAGTGAAAATCCGGTGCGGACGCTCGTAGTAAAAATTTGAAGTAGACCGCTTGTAGCTGAAGCTTAGAGTAGATCGCTTGTGGTAGAAGTTCGGAGTCCGGCCTTTGTAGGAGTTCGAATGAGGTCTACCTGTAACAGGAGTTCAGGGCGGAAGTCCGGCTCCGTAGAGCCCGGATGAAGACTACCTGCAGTCGGAGTTCGGGGAAGAAGTTCGGCTCTCGTAGGAGTCTGGATGAAGACTACCTGCAGCCGAGTTTGGGGAAGAAGTCCGCTCCCGTAGGAGTCTGGATGAAGTCTAGAAGGTGGTCGACCACCGCAGAAACTTGGGTGGAGTCCGTCCATCGTGGAGAATCTGATCGACGCTGGTGGGAGTTTATCCATCGGCAGAACTTGGGAATGTTGCGGAGGCTCGGCCGTCGGAGAGGTTCGGAAAGATATCGCCGAAGGTCGGACGTCGGTAGAATCCTGGAGGGTCACTCCTGACACGAACTTCGGCTGGAGGTATTTTATACCCAACCCAGTCCCCTACTTTCGAGTTCGAGTTTCGAATGAAGGAAGTACAGAGAAATTTTCACAGCCGAAGTTGCCCCCTTGAATCCTGGCACGATCATCCTCGAAAATCCTGGCATTTAATGCACGTGTACTGGAGTCTTTTTCTAATTAGGATGATCCGAAGAGTCCTTTCGAAATTCCCGCTGGAGCGTAATTTCAAGCGCCACATCATAATGGTCCCGCCAGCAGTCAGCCCTACGCCATGGTGAGTGGACACGTGGCAGGCATTGGTTGATCTAGGGATATCCGCCACCATAACTGTGCCAGGTCCCGTCACTTATTTAAACCCCTCCTTTCCTCCAGGGACTTCATTTCACCTGAGAGTCCAGACGATGCCTTTCTTCTGCCTGAGAGTTTAGCCATCCATCGGGCCCTTTTCAACCCCAAGCATTCTTCGCGCCAATCTTCGCCATCTCCGCCGGCTCCCCACCGCCTTCAATCTTTCGAGCCCTTTCGGGGAGTTCTCCCATCGGGGCTTCTGCCCCAGAGGTCAATCTCGAGGGATGCTACGGATCGAGAGGAGTAGGAGGGGGGAAATAGTGGCCTGCAAGTTCAGTGGCTGCCGAACTGCCACTGAGGGTTCCCACAGCTTCGAAGGGGGCTCAAGGGAGAATTCCTTCAACAACAGGGATTTAATAACGGAACCAGCCGGTGAGCGCATCCTGCCGAGAATTTTGAAGTAGTTGAACGGGGCGACATCGGTCAAGAGGGTAGAGTTGCCGTCATAAGCTGTGGCGGGTTTCTTGATGTCATCGGGGTCGAGAGACCAGAGGCGGTCGGCACTGACGTCGGGACAGTAGAACTTGTTGCGGGGTGGTGGAAGTAGCGCATGCCGACCCTACCGAAGTACCTAGGATGGTGGTTGTCGGGGAGCACATGGTGGTGGTGCATGCCTCTGGCGTCATCGCGGCCTCCGGGGTACTTTCGATTTTTTTCGATACAGGTCGTCGTTGCCGCTACCGTCGCTGCCGTCGCCCCTTGAATTCTATCCCCCCTTTTCCCCCTAGGGTTGGGGTTTGGCAATGGAGCGAACGAGGCGGGGGGCGAGAGCCGATGGGTTCATCACACGCATTGGGAAATACTGCTGAGAAGGATGGAGCCGGAAGGAAAAGTCGAAAGCTTGAAGCGGTCTCTAATGTATTCTTTTCAAGTCTTGTAGTAATGTTCTTTTTTTTCAGTCCTCAGGACTTTGTAACGTACACCTTGTTAATCGAGAATGAAAAGGAGATTTTTGTCACCTTGTCTGCACTTTGCATCAAATTGTCGCCTGTCGAACTTCTTTCATTCACTATTGCTATTGTTGTATTCTCTTTTTTTTTTTTTGATGCCGATGTCGTCTGGAGGTTCTTGGTCATCGCCACGTCAGCTTGCTTTTCTTGTCATCTTTCTTCTTCAGCCTCAAGGGCTCTGTAATGTATACTTAGTTAATGACATAAGAAAAAATTTTTGTTACCTCTTTTACTCACGTGTTGAATTGTCGTTTGCCGAGCTCCTTTCGGCTTTTGCCTTGCTCAATATCGATGCCGTTCAGAGGTACCCGATTACCGTCGCATTGACCCATCCTTTTGTTTATGGCCGCAGATTTGTCCGGGGCCACTCGAGTTTGACGCCTCCTTTCAGAGTTCGAGCTCGGAGGTCTGAGCTTCTCATCGCCCCAAGAAGCTGTCTTATCCTTGGCCTGTGTTGAGAGCTCTCTCGGAGACCAGAGATTTTGATAAGAACCCCAATCCTCGCTGAGATGAGGTTCCTGTATCTTTGATGTAATTTATCTTCCATTCGTCGCTGATGCAGTTTGTCGCTTTCCTTTTTAACCCCCCTCTCCTTTTTTCTTTTTCTTTTCTCGAGTGAGGTTTTTCCTCTCCTCTTAGTGGGGTCGCTGGAGTGCGGAGGGACCGCTGAGAAGGTTTCTTTTTCTTATCTGGTCTCGAATGACCGGACCTTAGTTGGTGTCAGGACGATGTTCTTCCCCTATTTTTGATGTAATCAGTTTCAGCTCAGGTTAGGATGAGGTTCTCCTTCTGTTCCTAATAGGCTGCAGGGCACACATGGGCGTTGCAGGACCTCTCCCCCCATCCGGTCTAAGGGTAACCAGGTCTTCGCCTTTGCTCATGTTAGGGCGAGGTTCTCCCCTGTCCCTAACAGGCTGTGGGGGCACATATGGGCGTTGCTAGGCCTCTCCCCCCATCCGGTCTAAGTGTAACTGGGTCTTCGCCTTTGCTCCTGTTAGGGCGAGGTTCTCCTCCTATCCCTAACAGGGCTGTGGGGGCACATATGGCGTTGCAGGCCTCTCCCCCCATCCGGTCTAAGTGTAACCGGCCTTCGACTTTGCTCCTGTTAGGGCGAGGTTCTCCTCCTGTCCCTAACAGGGCTGTGGGGGCACATATGGGCGTTGCAGGCCTCTCCCCCATCCGATCTAAGCATAACCGGGCCTTCGACTTTGCTCCTGTTAGGACGAGGTTCTCCTCCTGCTCCCAACATGGTTTGTTTCGATCGTCCTGTCGATATAGGCTCGTGCCAAGAGAGAAGACATGTGGATATAAAACTTTTATTTAAAGTAAAGTTATCGGTAATACATTCAAAATTTTCGAGCTCCATGGTCGCGGGAGGTCGCTCCTCGAGCTCCTTGAGGTAGTAAGTTTCGGGCCGGACTACCTCCTTGACTTTGTACGGGCCTTCCCAATTTGGGCAAGCTTTCCTCTATCCTGAGGTTGCGAGACAGCGGCTCGTCGAAGCACTAGGTTCTCACTCTAAAGACTTTATTTTTGACCCGAGAGTTGTAATAGCGGGCGACTTTCTGTCTGTAGGCGCCATCCGAACTTGAGCTACCTCCCACTTTTCTTCTAACAAGTCGAGGTTGGCTTTAAGGCCTTGTGAATTGTGATGTTCGTTGAATGCCACGACTCGTGCCGACGGAGTTTGAGCTCAATTGGGATAACAGCCTCCGTTCGAAGGCTAGAGCGAAGGGGGTCTCCCCCGTGGGCAATCTTTGGGTAGTTCGGTATGCCCACAACACCTGATAAAGTTCGTCTCCCAAGTTTCTTTCATTTTTTCAGCCTTGTCTTGATTCCTTGCAGCAGAGTTCTGTTGGTCACTTCGGCTTCGCCGTTGGCCGGAGGATGGGCTACCGATGTGAAGTTGTGGGAGATGTTTAGGTCTTCACAAAATTCGACGAATCTCACTCCCGTAAATTGCCACCATTATCAGTGATTAGATCCTCGACAGGCCGAACCTACAAACGATTGACTTCCAGACGAAGTCTTGCACTTTAGCTTCTATGATTTTCATCAGTGTTCGGCTTCAACCCACTTGGTAAATAGTCAATTGCTACCAGGAGGAACTTTTCTGCCCCGATGCCAGGGAAAGGGTCCAAGGATATCCATTCCCCATTGCGCAAACGGCCATGGGGGCTCAAGGGTGTAAGCTTGGAGGCGGCTGTCTCTGGATGTTGGCATATCTCTGACATCGGTCACACTTTCTGACGTATTCAATGGAGTCACATACATTGTCGCCAGTAGTACCCTTGCGGAGCAACTTGTGGGATAAGGATCTAGCCCCCAGATGGCTTCCGCAGATTCCTTCGTGCACCTCCCACAAGGCGTAGTCAGCTTTCGAAGGCGGAGATATTTTAAAAGGGGCAAAGAGTATGATCTCTTGTACAACTTGTCCTCGTAAAGGATGTATCGGGAGGCTTGATATCTGAGCTTCCGACCTCTTTTGCATCATGAGGGAGAATTCCGTCTCTGAGATATGCCACCAGTGGGTCGATCCAACTGGGTTCATGGCCAATTTCTATCACGGCCTGATTCTTCCGTACTTGGGCACTTCAGAACTTCAAAGAGAACACCCTTGGGCAATTCAGCGGAGCCAGCGTAGCCAACTTGGAGAGAAGATCGGCCCTGGTATTTTCATTCTTGAAATCTGCCTGATGTTGAAGCTACCAAAGGCGGGATGAGCTCCTTTACCTTTTCAAGATATTTAGCCATGCTGTCCTCCCGTGCTTCATAGTTTTCGCTGACTTGTCCCACTACCAATTGGGAGTCACTGTAAACTTGGAGCCGATCTACTCCTAATTCTTTGCGATCCTCAATCCTGGATCAGAGCTTCGTATTCCGCTCCATTATTCATTGCGGGAATTCGAAGTGCAGCGCGTACTCCGCGACGATCCCCTCCGGACTGATCAAAATCAGGCCCGCACCTACGCCCGACATGTTGGAGGATCCATCCACATAGAGGGCCCAAAAGCAGTCAGGGGGGTCTGTTTCTTCTTCAGAGGGGTTCATCGGGACTTCAGGCCGTCAACTTCACCTTGTTCAGGCTCGGCCTCCTCCGAAATAGTGCATTCTACTATAAAATCTATCAATATCTGGGCTTTTACTGTCGGCCTAGGTTGATAGTTGATGTCGAATTCTGTGAGCTCGATCATCCATTTCGCTATCCTCTCGGAAGCATCCGTCCGGTGCAGAATTGCCTTAATCAGCTGGTCGGTGAGCAACGTTACGGTGTGCCCTTAAAAGTAAGGTCGGAGCCTCCGGATGCAATCAACAAGGCGTAAGTTAGTTTCTCTAATTTGATATACCTGATTTCGGCATCTCTCAATGCACGACTGATGTAGTAGATCGGCCGTTGGATTTTTGCTTCTTCCTTGACAAGAACTGCTGCGAGGGCCATAGGGGAACCCCAGGTACAAGAACAACTCCTCCCTGGGCTCGGGCTTCGCCAATAGCGCAGGCGAGCCGAGGTAGCTCCTTAATTCTTCGAACGCCTGTTGACACTCAGTGGTCCAACAGAAGTTCTTCAGCTGCTTGAGGGTTTGGAAGAAGGGTAAGCACCATTCAGCCGACCTCGCAACGAAGCGATTCAGGACTGCCACCCTCCCTGTAAGGCACTAAACCTCTTTTATCGATTCGGGCGGCCATCTCCTGGATGGCGTGAATTTTCTCCGGATTGGCTTCAATCCCGCCCCGATACCATGAAGCCCAGGAACTTCCCCGAGGTCACTCCGAAAGCACACTTAGTCGGGTTCAGCTTCATCTTATATTTTGGAGGGCGCCGAAGGTCTCCTCGAGGTCGGCGATGTGGTTCGTTGAAGATTTGCTTTTCACGAGCATATCGTCCACGTAGACCTCCATGTTGCGGCCGATCTGCTCCTTGAAGATTTTGTTCACCAGCCGCTGATAGGTCGCACCTGCATTTTTAGGTAGAAAGGCATGACCCTATAACAGTAAAGACCACGGTTAGTAATGAAAGCAGTCTTTTCTTGTCTTCTGGCGCCATTCGATTTGATTATAGCCGAGAATGTGTCCATAAAGGTGAGAAGCTCATGGCCGAGGTTGCATCCATCAGTGATCAATCCTGGGCAGAGGGTAGCTGTCTTTTGGCAGGCTTTATTCAGCTTTTTGAAGTCTATACACATCCTCCACTTGCCGTTTGTCTTTTTGACTAGGACAATGTTGGAAATCCAGTCAGGATAATTGACCTCTCTAATGAATCTGGCTTTCAGAAGTTTATCCACTTCCTCAGCTATCCTTTTTGCCTTTCCGGTCCATGACCCTGGATTTTTTCTTTCATCGATCAATGCTTCGGATCAACGGCCAGACGATGTTCATGACCTCTGCGTCAATCCCCGGATGTCTGCTGGAACCCAAGGAAAACATCCCATTCTTTTGTAGAAAATCAATGAGCTACATCCGCACCTCTTCCCTCAGGTTGGAGCCGATCTTCACCACATGCTCTGTATTCCCATCATTCAAAGGGATCGAAACCAGATCTTCGATTGGCCCGCCCTTTCCTCAGCGAGATCATCGGGGCGTCCAATCCATCAACCGGACAGAGGTCAGATTGGTTGCTTCTTTGCAAGGCTATGCTGTAGCAGTGTCTGGCCAGGGCTTGGTCTCCCTTGACTTCTCCGACCCCTGGTTAGTAGGAAACTTCAATTTCAGATGGTAGATCGACACCACGGCCCGGAGGGCATTGAGGCCAGATCGGCCGAGGATTGCGTTGTAGGCTGATGGCGCCTTCACCACCAGGAAATCCACCAAAGCCCTAGACTATCTTGGATATCGACCTGCAGCTACAGTCAAAGTTATTACCCCCTCCATGGGATAGCATCGCCGGTAAACCCTACCAGGGGGGAGCTAATCGGCCCCAAACGACCGTCAAGGATGGACATTTTTGAGAAGGCGTCGTAGAATAAAATGTCGGTCGAACTTTCATTATCGGCAAGAATGCGGCACACATCGTAATTAGCTATATTTAAGGAAACTACAACCGCATCGTTATGAGGAAATTAAACTCCCTGAGCATCTTCCTCAATAAAGGTTATGGATTCCTCAATCCTTTGCCGCTTGGGAGGTCCGGCCAATACACCGGTTGTTCCCTACTGGGATTCTTCGAGATGGTGTTGGTGAAATCGATCGGAGATCGATCATCGGACTGCTCCATGCGACTGCTGTCGTCGGAGGAGGAGGAGAAGCCTGAGAAACTGGAGGTGAGGCCAGAGCCTGAGATCTGGCCACGGAGGCCGTGGATCGTCGAGTGGATGCTTTGCGGGGAGGCATCGGGCAAAGATCTAGTGGAGGAAGGAGAAGAGGATGTCAGAGAAGGTGACCGGAGGTGGTCCCGTTGAGCGCTCCTTTAAGAAAAAGGTACTGCGAAGACACTTCCCCTTCCTCTAGCGCCAATCCTATTGGTGCAAAAATCCACCAGCATCGGAGAAGCTGGAGTCGAGGGAGTCGTGATCGCCGTCGGGACCTGCAAAGGAAGTCTAAACCAGAGTTGATGGTGCTCCGGCAAAACCCTCCGACGCTCAAGTCAGTTCTCTGTCTCAACAAGAATGGAGTCTCGAACAAAATTTTAGCAGAGTTTCGAGATAGAAATTAGAGCTTAGAGAATAACGTATCTGGAGTCCCCTTTTTATAGGCGGAGGATCAATAGACTGATAGCGATATTTGTAACTGCTGGTAGTGGGCCGTTCGGGGTCAGGAGGAGTTTGTTATGAAGAGTGGTGGAGTGGATCGTGGCTATCATCGTGACATGCCACGTGGAGCCTGTTGCGGGGAGTGGAGCAGTGTCCGTTGTCGTGACTTGCCAGAGAGTGGTGGAGCCGCACGAATCCATCGCAGGAAGTGGAGCAGAGTCGTGGCCATTATTATGGCCTGCCAGGGAGTGGTGAAGCCACTGAATCCATCGCAGGGAGTGGAGCAAGTCATGGCCATTACTATGGCCTGTCAGGGAGTGGTGAAGCCGCGTTGAATCTGTCGTAGGGAGTGGAGCAGAGTTGTGGCCATTACTATGGCCTGTCGGGGAGTCCAGGCCCGTCGGTCGAAGCTCGGTTGAGGTGTCTGACGGGGAGAGGCAGCTATCCATCTGAGAGGAGCTCGAATGTTGCTGGCGAGCCTTCTACCATTGGGTGCCTTGGGCATCAATACTGCAAGCGAGGGCCATTTGCTATAGGAGCTCGCCAGAGGCATTCCGTAGATGAAGTTCGATTTTCACATAGAATTCGGCAAAGGGTCGACCGACAGCAGATGTCAGATGGTGCTGGAGAGGTTCATCCACTGGAGGGGTCCAGCTGCTGGAGTCTGTGTGCCGTAGGAGTTCGTCCAAATCTATCCACTACAGGAGTTCGATCGGAGTCCGATCTCCGTAGAAGCTCGGATGGGGATCATTGGTCAAGGAACTCGACCGAAGCCTGCCTGCAATGAAAATTCGAAAGGAATTCATCCACAATGGGAGCTCGGGTGAAGGCTTATAGTGAAAATCTGGTGCGACCGCTCGTAGTAGAAATTTGAAGTAGACCGCTTGTAGCCAAAGCTCAGAGTAGATCGCTTGCGGTAGAAGTTCGGAGTCCGACCTTTGTAGGAGTTCGGATGAGGTCTACCTACAACAGGAGTTCAGGGCGGAAGTCGGCTCCCGTAGGAGTCCGGATGAAGACTACCTGCAGCCGGAGTTTGGGAAGAAGTCCAGCTCCCGTAGGAGTCGGATGAAGTCTAAAAGGTGGTCGACCACCACAGAAACTTGGGTGGAGTCCGTCCGTCATGGAGAATCCGATCGACGCTGGTGGGAGTTTATCCATCGGCAGAACTTGGGAATGTTGTGGAGGCTCGGCCGCGGAGAGGTTCGAAAAATGTCGCGAAGGTCGGACGTCGGTAGAATCCCTGGAGGGTCACTCCTGACACGAACTTCGGCTGGGGGATATTTTATACCCAACAAAAATCAATAAATTTAAAGAGAATAAAATTATTTTTGCATTAATTGAAATCTAAACTCAAGTATAAAATATTAGAAAGAACTAATAAAGAAGATAACAAAGCTAGAATAAAAAAAAAAACTAGAAAGCTATTACAAGGGTTGGAAGTTAATTCGCGCAGCCTCATTGGGAAGATAGTTGATGAGATCTTCTTTCTTTCTTCATACTCTACAAAGCTTGCTCACATCCTCTTCTTCTTCTTCCTTAGATCTGATCTTGAAAAAGATAGAGGCTTGAAAGAAGTGATGGTGGAGGAAACAAGGCTCTCTTCAAGGCACCCCTTTCCTTGAAGCTACAACCCAAACCCTAAGCCCTTGTTGCTACCCTCTCTTTCTTTCTTTGTGCTGCCCAACTCTAGATGATTGCAATATGGGAATGGATTTCTTTAAAAAGGCCTAGGGTTTGGTGATTTTTTGATATTTTTTTCTTGAATTTATGCCATGTAAATTCCTCTTGATTTGGAAGGCTGTATCTCTTCAATTTGGGAAACAGTCACATGAAGAATTACCTTATTTACTTTTGTCACCCAAGCTCCTCATGCTCAATCTTTTTGGACTCCCATTTGCTATTATTTTTTTTCTTCTAGGTTATCTCTTTTCACCCAAAATTGGTTGCCATATCAGGTTTCTGTCCCAAGAAAAACTAAGAAGAATTTGGGTGTATCGGATGTTTCTTGTTTTGTCCAGCACTATTATCAATTTTAATTCAATATAGCTATCTCATCTAAAATCCAAATTAACTTCTATAAATTATATTCTTTTTTTTCTCATCTCAAGATTCTGTAGCATCTAGTCTTACTCAATTTGAAGTCCTGTAGCCTACCTTTCAGGGGTCCTCATACTAAAGGTGTTAGAATCAAGGGGATCTAGCCAAGGAAGAGATTAACTACCTTTTTCTTGCTTTTTGCACCTCCTAGCTCCTTTCTTGCTAATGGCATCAACAAAAGGAAGGTGTGGGGTTAGGGTATCATGAGGTGAATGGCCAGCTAGGATTCTAAGGCTCCAGGGTTTCAAAACATCTCTGGCGATTTGAATTTACCTGTCAATTAAGAAAGAAACATAAATTAAACTTCTCATAACTTTTTAATGGGTGTGAAACTTGATTTTTGATACTTAGATTAATCAATCAACTTGATATTTTTTTTTCATGAATATGTAGTAATTTCATATTTTTCAAAACTATTTTTGAAAATACTTAATTTTGCAAGAAAATCCAACTTAAGTATGAAATTAGGATTTCTTGAAGATGTTAGCACCATTAAATACATAAAATACATAAAATATATGTATAAATATATGATTTATCACACCTCCCAACTTAATCATTACTAATCCTTTAGCAATATAAAAAATATATATAAATATTTATTTATCATGTTTCATCAAGATCCTTTCTTACAAAAATAGGCCTAGGATTGAAAGCCAAGAAGTTTTCAAGTATCACTAACTAGGTATTGAGTTTCATAAGTAGATTTCATAGTCAGTCTACTCAAAAGCTTTCTTAGAGTACATCCAAAGATCTATAGCACTTGTGTTTATGATGACTAACTTAGCATTTGAGTGCTAGCTTGTAAAGAACAAATATTTCTTCTCTTATCACTTATTTCGGTTAATTTTCTATAGACCCCCAAATTAAGCTCATGAACTAAGGTAGCTTTCACACTGCTCTTTTTTTTTTTTCTTCTTCTTTTTTATAGTGCTGAACACTTAGCCTTCCCTCCATTTTGATGCAAACCTTCACACTTGACTTAGGTGCAGAGATCCGGTTACTAAGCTTAAGGCAATCCACATATATTTTATATTTTGCACTTTTATTTTAAGCAGATAGTTCTTTCCTCAAATTAAATTTTTAATCGGATGTATATCAATTACCTACTTTAACTAATAATCAAATCCTCAACTGGCCTTACAATCAACCTCTACTTTGCCTCATCAGTATGCGTGTGCAATTAAGAGTGCTCATAGCCTTTAAGTGACCTAAGTAGGCTGCTAAGAGTCCGATCAACTAGTCTACTCCTTGACTCACTACATTCATTAGCAAATACTCTCTAACTCTATTATTTATTTCTAGTCTATTTTGCTCAAAAAAATTTTTGACATAAGATTTATTCAATAATTTCAAAATATTTTTCAACCATTTTTCAAAAGTTTTCAAAAATTTTCACAATATCCAAGATATTTTAAAAAAAATTCAAAGATTTTTCAAAAGAGTTTGCCTACCCCCCAACTTAATTATCATTGTTCCTAATGGTATAAACAAGTTAAAGAAATATATTTAAACTATAAGAATAAAGAAATGAAAAAGGAAATAGGGAGAGAAACAACATGAGAGGAGGAGCTCAAGCAAAAATTTTTATGATTTTTATTTTTTTATAATTTTTTTTATTTTATTTTATATATTGGGTTGCCTCCCAACAAGCATCAAGTTTAAAGTCTTCAGCCAGACTATGCCGATTCTCTCACCTACCTAGGGTATTTGATTGAAAAATTTTAGTTGATGAGGTGGGTGAGGTGAACAAGTAGGGCATTCACCTCCTGAACTTGAGTTTCTTCAATGGACTCATCCAAAAAATCATCTTTTATTAATTTTAAGGAGGAATCAGATTCAACTATTTCATCTATTAATTCAATTACCGAACAATTTTCCTCCTTTTGAGTATACTTTGAGGGATTAAAAATATTAATTCTCACCTTTTGATCCCCAAAAAAAATATTCATGGCTCCTATTTTACAATTAATATTAGCATTGGCATTGGCCAAAAATGGACGACCTAAAATTATGGGGTTCTGATTTAGCTTCTGGGATAGTTCTATATCAAGTATGAGAAGTCTACTGAAAAATAATATTAATTTACTCTAACTAAGACACCTTAATCAGACCACGTGGTATTTTTACTGATCTATCAGCTAATTACAGAATGGCCGACGTGGGTTTCAATTCTTCAATCCTAAATTTTTCATAGACCAAGATTAAAAGTAGGTTTACACTAGCTCCTAAATCTAACAAAGCTCGGTTAAAGGTGATGCCTTCTATAATACATGAAATCAAAGGAGCACCAAGAATTTTTATTTTCTAAGGCAATGGATTCAAAGGACTGCACTTACATCCTCAAATAGCATAATTCTCTCTATTGTTCTCAGCTCATGCTTTTATGTGCAGAGTTTCTTACAAAATTTTGCATAAGTTGGAACGTGCTGAATTGCATCAAGGAGGGATAAATTAACATGAACTTGTTTGAATAATTTTATTAACTTCTCATTGCGTGCTCCTTACTTTTTATGAGAAGAACCAGCTTTTAAGGCTGAAGGACAACGGGACTTTAAGTTTATATGACTCAGGTAACTCATCTGCTCTCTTCTTCCCTTTATTTTTCTCCTTTAAATTAAAACCAACATCAGTACCAATTCTGGACTCAGGTTCTTCTATGTAGTTAGTCTCAATACTAACCTCTATATTCTCATTTTGGCTAGTATCAGTACTAGCCTCTCTCACCTAGTCTTGGTATAAGTCCTCAAGAATCCTTTCACTTCTAAGTTCAATAATTGCATTGGTATTCTCAAATTGAGAATTCTTAGGGAGGATATTAAATTGATGATTAGATTCAGATGGTTGGTGGACAGTGGATGGGTTGTTCCTGAGATTCACGATAAGTTGGCTTGGTAACTAACCTGGTTCTCTCCTTATGATGGACTCAGCTATCTATCCTATTTGTACTTCTAACCTAGCGATAGATTGCTGTTAGGTCATTAACAATTGTTGGAGTTGGTTAAACCTATTGTCGGCTAGAGAGTCTATTGAGGAGGTGGGTATGAAGGCTAATTGTAATAGGATGGCTGGGTAGACTGACCTTTATTATAGGCTGTTGAAAAATATGTTCTAAAGTCAATCATCAGCCTATTGACGGTTGTGCTATTTGATGTAATTGTATATGAATTAATAAAATATTTATTTGATAATTTTCATCATAATCTTGTACATTTTCTATATCGAACTTCTGTGTTATGATGAAAGTCCTTAGGATTATCTTAAATCGATAAAGGAGGATTTATCGTTTAGTCTTTAAATAAGTTTACAATCAAATGATATGCTATTACTAGGATGATAGACATATCAAGTGTAGGTCATTGTGTGCCATATAGGTTGGTTGTCCTCTTAACCAAAGAGCATGGAGATGCTGGTATGGCATGCAGATAAAATATAGGAGTATATTTTACTGAACGTGATCAATTCTGGAGTACTCTGCTGTCAAGGGTCACTCCGAAGGAATATAGGTATAAGTGTCCCTCCGATCTGAGATCACCACAGTGACTTGCAAGCAACTCACTATGCTTTGATGCAGACTATCTAATTTTTAATTCAGGATCGAAAAGTTTCTGAACATAGTCAAGTACTTGTGAAGTCGGAGTGTGAGTCAAGAAAGAATTGACCACTCCAAGAGATTGGAGAGAATACTTTGTGTTTCAATTTAGTAAGACCTTGGCCAGGGCAATCCTTGTGAGGAGTCATAGGATTTATCAGGTTGAGACACATAATGGATGTACCATTTAGAGTTGACAATTTAAACTATAAGTCATTCTGTCATCAAAGGTCAAAGGGATGAATTATACATAACTATATTCAAAGAGATTCTTGAGTGTTGCTTTGCATACATTCGGCCTATCTGGACGTCAGATACTATTGCTAGATGGTTACTCCGATTGGTATAGAAATCAATTTTGTGCTACCGACTTAGGTTTGAACATATAGAGTCATACACATTAGAAGTTCTTCTTCGATCACATGGCTAATCTGAAGAGTCCCATCAACAGAGACTCTGGTGAAGAGTCCCACTGGATGGAGACTCTAGAGAAGAGTCCACTAGACTTGGACTCTATCATTAGTGGAGAATTAATTAGTGATTAGATCACTAATTATCTCAATTTGATTGAGCATTAAAGTCTAGAAGAAGTCTGATTGAATTTGATTCAATCAAGTCAAGTCTGATTAGGTTATGAGATGACCTAATCGATAAGGAAGAAATGATCCTGATTTAATCGGATCTATGACTCCATTAATTTATTGATTTGATCAAATTTAATTGAGATTATAGGAGTCTAATTAGATTAGGTTCATCATATTTTATTTGGATCTAATTGAATTGGGTTTGAAAGAAATCTAATTGGTTAAACCCTAGAGTCCTAAATGAATAGGACTCTATCCCTTGCGCCACCTAAATTATATCATGCTTTTTTTCATCACACAAAATTAGTTTATATGTAGAAAATTAAAAATAATTTTTATTTTTCACCCATTAAGGATAAAAATTTATTGATTTTGATTTAAATTTAAATTAGTTTGAATTTTAACTTAAAACCTTATCCATATCCTTCCACACATTGGCTGCTTTTGAAGGGGTCTATTGTGTATGACAAAAGAAGGTCCTTTTAATTGATTTTTATACTTAATTTTTTTTGATAAGTCCCTCTTTAAGTTAGATAAGGATGAGAAAATGTTGGAGTCAAATTGAAATTCAAAAGTTTTGAATTGTAACAAGCTCCATCCCTTATCCTGTTTTATCAGGTTTGTGTGACAACCATAATAAGGCTACAATTTTGTGCACCAAATGATAGGAACTTTTCATTGTAAGAAACTAGAGAGAAAGAGGGTCAAAAACACTATTTTGAAATGTGAGGATTTGGTGGTTTTCCTTCATTCTTGATGTGAACAAAAGAGGAAACCGTTCTCCTCTTGGGTGAGAGAACTAGAACTGTTCTAGTTTTTTGGTGAGAGAAAAATCAAAGAGAAAAGAGTCTTCATCTGTTCTAGTATTCTCCTCTGATCTATCTTCATCATCAAAAATTTTGAGATAATTGAAGAAGAAGATCAAGTCAGATCTGCCATCAGAAGCTGACTGCGTGAGCTAGCACTCCTGTGGAGGGCTGATCGGTTCGAGGGGCTTCGTGTGGACCATCCGTAGAGGCGGACGCTTGTGCGGCTATGAGCAATAGAGAAGATTTTAGATCTATATTTTAATCATAAGTTTGACTACCCATGCTCAGATATTGGGTTTGGACCTTAGAAATTGTAGATTTGATCTATCACTAAATGCTGTCTTTTGAGTTCACATGCTTGTTATTTTAAATTCAGATTTTTATGCATATAAATTATATCATAGATCTATTTGTAAGAGTTTTAAAATTAATTTATATATATATTTATAGATTAAATAATTTAATCTAATATTCTTTCACTGAAAAATTTTGAAATGCATGCATGAAACTCCTGCGCATCCCAATAGTGGTATTAGAGCCACGGTTCGATATGATATGATATTATATGCATATAGATCTATATTTTAATTTAGATTAAATTTAATATATAATATTTAGATCTAAAATTAGTTATAGATCTAATTGCACAAACTGATATAAGATTGTCCTGCTGTAAGGTTTACCCCTTATAGTGCAAAGGTTGTCCTAGTTTGTGTTGATCTTTGTAAAATCTGATTTTAATCTAAAGCATATAATTTTTATTTATGATAATTATTATCTAATTTTAATTTAATTAAAATATAATAATTAGATTAAAATAATTTAAATTAGATCTAAATTATTTAAATTAGATGATCTGAGTAGCGAAGTAATCGAATTGGATTTGTCACCAGGTCATCCGATCATAGAAGGTAATAAAGATTAGATCTCTCTTTTTTTATTCAATTGGATCCTCTTATGATGTGTAGGGCTACCATTATGACTATATCCTATGAAGATGAATGTGAAAAGAAAACTTTATTTTTTCAAAAATCTTAAGATTGTGTATATGATACGTTATATGAAAGGTAGTTGCATCTTTTTGGTTCACTATCTAGCTTGATTTTTTAATCCTTGTGTGGGGTATTCTGGATATGGTGAAGTATGCATAGAGATTTTGAGTGATCAATAAGGGATCAGTCACTCCTAAGAAGGGAACGAACATCCTATGTGATCTCATAGGACGATGATTCTGAAAGTCTTTGGTCAAAGCAAGATAATTATTAGAAAAAGATTTATAATATATCATCAACTAAATCATCACCTTTGATCGAGATACATAATGATAAGTGACTGAGTTTGACATATTTCTATACCCATAGCTCATCTGGAATGTTATTTGACTGAATGATTGAATTACACGAGAACTTGCCACTGAAGGATATTTTGATATTTTTTATCAAAATTTTAAATCTTTTGGATAGTCATAACACATTGCTATATGTCAATCTTGACTTATGGATTCATCAAAATTAAAAGAGTTTAATTTTGAAGTCAATTTGGAAGAGTCCAAGTTGATTGGGACACTTGGATGCCCTAATCTTATCAGATTAGGGTTACGTTGGAAGTCTGGGTCCACTGCTGATTAGATTTGAAATCCAATGGTCACACACTTTGAATTTTAGCTTTATCTAATTTAATTAAAGTTTAATATAAATTTTATAGGTTAATTTGATATGCTAGCATATTGTATTAACCCAAGTTCCCAAATTAGTTTAGATCAAAGTGTTTAAGCTAACCTAGACTAGTTGGCTTTGACCTAATGGGATTGGGTCAATTTAAATTGGATCCTTATCTAACTTGAACCAATTTGAAGTGGAGAAGGAGTCCTCCACATCTACCAGAAGACATAGCTAAAAATAAATGCGCCCACCTTAAATTGGCATGTGAAGTGAAGAGTCCTTCTTAATGAAAGCTCTTAACTAATACGCCTTACCTTAAGTTCCGATCAGTTCTCCTATGATTTAATGCCAAAATTTATTAAATTTTTTATGAAACATAGAAGAAAAAGATCCTTCTACTCTAACTAATTGTATCACTAAAAATTTACTCAATAAATTTATTTGGTACATGGGAATTTGGAGCACAAAGGTCGGCGCCCCTTCATCCCATGTGACATTCCCTGGTCCCCTATTTATAGGGGATGCCCCAGATGGCTTCTGACTAAGATTTTTGGATGAACTAGATAGAAGAGATGTGGAAACCATAAAAAAAATTTAAAAAAATTTAAGAAAAAAAAGAGAGAATTTTGAGTGGCAAAAGTTGCTACTAGGGTGGTAAGATTTTCAGCAAGTGTTGTTTGAGTGCCCTAGGATTTGATTTTTCTATGTATTGGAGCCAAAAATTAAATTCTAGGTTATATGACATCTGAAGATGTCTTCTTAGTGTCATTCTAGTAGTGAGATCAAAAGTAACTAGATTTTGGTACGATCGTAATATAAGTTTGAAGCTGGCAATGTTCTTGAGAAGATAAGACTACGGCAGCGCACCGGTTGGGAAGGACTTTAGTCAACTTTTGTGTGGATCACCATTGAAGGACTTCTACCTTGAGGACTTATGGAGAACACCAATGTACTACTTTTTTATATTGGTTAAAATATAATTTTTTATCTTTTTGCATGCTTGAATTTGCTTTGACTGTGATCGGCAAAGTGATTCTAGGGTTTTGGGTTTGGCTTGATAGTTTTATTTGATAAGGCTATTGATTTGCTTGTTTCAAAATTTTTAAAAATTACTTTTTACTGTGTGGCCAAAACCCAATAGTGGTATCAGAGCCACCTTTGTCTGATTCGATCAAACAAGTGCAATAGTTGTGCATAGAATCATTCTTGTGCATATCTTGCCAAAAAAAATTTGCATTGATTTATAGCATCAATCCTTTAAACTCAAAAATTATTTTTGACTTTATATATGCTATGATACATAATTTTAGTTATTAAATTATTAATCTATGATAATTTTGAAATTTATATTATCATGATTGTATGATGCTCAAATTGATGCATTGTTAAGGGTGCAAAGCATGTCTAATGTGATTAGGGTTTGCTATTTTTCTTCGATATGCTTGATATATGTTTTAATTTTCATTGCACCCTTATATAATTTTAGTATGTCATATGATTGCTATTTAGAATAATAGAAGCATATCAAATTGCATAATTTATAGTGTACATTTTATATGGTTGTAGTTAGGATATGCTGAGACCAGTTTAAAGTCCCTCGTAAAAAATTATATTAAGTTGTAATGTCGGGATTCATTTTATTAATCAAAAACTGAATTCTTAAGATAATTGGTGTCAAAAAAAGTATCCAAAGTAATTTTCTAATTAAGTCCATATGCTGGTCTGGCCAACTCTGTTGGTGCCTAGAAAAGTCATGGAGAGCCTCCAACCTACTTACATGACCAATTTGGTCTTGTTGATTTTCGGACTTAGATTGATTAGTGTTGTAGACATTACAAGGGCCTTCCTTCAAACTTGATCGATAGAGTATGTCAAGATCTTAGTGAGCTTGTTGTGCTATCCACAAGGCTTATTATAGAAATTGATATGATGTTGATCAAGTACATATTGATGCTCATGGCATATTTGAATGGGGTTGCTTTATTGTGCTATCCACAAGGCAGCATTGTTTAAGTATGACCATATAAGATTGAAGGGTCAACTTAACTAGAACACTATAGTTTGTTGTGCTATCTACAAGACTATATGTGATCTAGAGGACAGAGTGAATGATGTTGAAAATTATAAAGGTATAATTGGTAAAGAGTTATCTACTCTTGAACTCATGAATACTTGTTATGCTATCCACAAGATGTTTGTGAGGAATAGAGATCTCAACCCCACTAAGAAATATTAGAATATTTCTTGATTTTCATACTTGAGGGCTATGAAGTTCGATAAAATAATGGGAGACACAATTAGATAAAAGTTCTAGTCTAGTTGTGCATGTCATCATGAGTTGTTCGCTTATATTATGTTCTTGTTGTTGTAGATTAACTACCACAGCATCCTCACTTTCACTTAGAGGTATCCTAGATGCAAATAAATTGACTGGACCTAACTATATTGACTGATTAAGAAACTTGAGAATTATTCTCACTCAGGAGAAAATCTCCTATATTCTGGATACACCTGCTCCAGATTCTCTTGGAGAAGATACTTCCGAGGAAGATAGGGCTGCATATAAGATGTGAAAAAATGAAAGTATGATTGTCAAATATATCATGCTTACCTCAATGAGCAACGAGCTCCAGAGGCAGCATGAGGACATGGACGTTCCCTCTATTCTTCTTAATCTTAAGGAGCTATATGGAGAACAAAGTTGGACTGCTCGATATGAGATATCAAAGCAATTATTCTGTGCCCGTATGACTGAAGGTTCTTCTGTGTAAACACATATTCTAAAGATGATTGATTTGATTACTCATTTGGGACAACTGAATTTTGCCATGGATGGTGAATTGAGCCAGAATTTGATCCTGCAGTCTCTCCCTGACTCTTTTTCTCAGTTTGTCATTAATTATCACATGAACAAATTGAACATCAGCTTGCTAGAACTACTGAACATGCTAAAATAGCAGAGAGCCATTTCAAGTGTGAAAAGACTCAGGTTCTTCATGTTGATAAGATCAGCAAGAAGAAAGAAAAGAAGGGTTCTAAAAAAAGTTAAACCCTAAGGCTGGCATCTCCAAGAAGAAGGCAAAGAAAGTCTCCATCAAAGGCACTTGTTACCACTGTGGCAAGAGGACCACTGAAAGAGAAATTGCAAGAAGTACCTTGCAATCGTGAAATCGGCAAGTATTGCTAAAGGCTTGTATATGATACAAACTAATTTATCATTAAGTACTTCATTTTTAGATTCTTAGATTTTGGATACCGCCTATGGTTCACACCTTTGCAAATCATTGCAGGATCTACCGAAAATAAAGAATCTGAATAAAGGTGACTTCGAGCTGTTCGATGCTAGTGGAGAGTCCATTCAATCAAAGTCATAGAAATCAGAGTTTTCAAGTTGCCTTCAGACAGAATTTTAGAACTGAAGATCTATTATTATATTTCAAATATTGTTAGAATATTATTTTTGTACCATTTTTATTGAAACAAGATTTTGACATAATTGCAAAGAATAATAGTTATTCTATATTTTTTTTATGAATATTATGGAAGTGCTTTTATTGATTATGTTTCTTTCACTTAATGATAATGTGCTTTATATTGATAATATGAAGAAAAGAAAGAGAGAGGATATGAATGTCACATACCTCTGACACTGCCGACTTGGCCATATAAATGAGTCAAGGATTAACAAGTTATACAAAGATAATTTTTTTTATCTTTATGATTATGAATCATATGGAACTTGTGAATCTTGCCTCATAAAAAAATGACCAAGACTCCATTTACTGGACATGGAGATTGGGCGAGTGAATTTTGGACCTTGTACATACTAATGTATGTAGTTCAATATCGACTCAAGCCAGAGGTGGATACTCTTTCTTCATCATGTTTACTAATGATAGGTCAAGATTTGGATATGTATATTTTATGAAATACAAATCTAAAATTTTTGACAAATTTAGAGAGTATCAAATAATGATCGAGAAACAAATTGGTAAAAGTATTAAAACTCTTCGATCGGATCGAGGAGGAGAATACTTATCCAGTGAGTTTCTCGATTATTTGAAACAAAATAGAATACTCTCTCAATGGACACCTCCTTATACTTCATAATTAAATAAAATTACAGAAAAAAAAAATTGCACCTTATTAGATATAGTGCGGTCCATGATGTGTTTCACAGATCTTTCAATATTCTTTTGGGGATATGCCCTCAAGGCTGTAGCGTATATTTTAAATAAAGTACTTTTAAAATCTGTTTCTAACACTCTATATGAAATATGAAAAGGAAAAAGATCCAATCTTAAGCATCTTAAGATTTGGAGTTGCCCAGCTTATGTAAAAATATTGATGGACATAAGCTGGATGTTATATCAGAAATATGCAAGTTTGTAGGTTATCCCAAGGAGAGTATAAGATACTACTTCTATAATCCTACTCAACAAAAAGTGTTTGTTGGTAGGCATGCCATTTTTTTGGAGAAAGAGTTTATCCAAGAAGGAGGTAGTGGGAGGTCTGTTGAACTTAAGGAAGTTCAAAATCTACAATCCATCCAGAATTTATCAAATAGTTCTAAATCAGATGTGCCCATTGTTGAGGCACAACCATTACACACACCTCCTCTTCGAAGGTCAAGAAGAGTGCGTAGTGTACCATTTAGGTATGGATTTGTCATTAAGAATGACAACACAACCCATATCATTAAGAATGATGATCCCACAACCTATTCAGAAGCTGTTATGAGTAGTGACTCTGACAATGGCTCAACACCATGAAATCCGAAATGGACTCTATGTATGCCAATCAAGTATAGATTTTGGTTGATGCACCTGAGGGAATGACCCCAATAGGCTGTAAATGGGTCTTTAAAAAGAAGATTAGAGCAGATGGTTAGGTAGAGACCTATAAAGTTAGGCTGGTGGCTAAAAATTTCAGACAAAAATAAGGTGTTGATTATGAAGAAATTTTTCGTCGGTAGCCATGCTCAAGTCTATTCGGATAATGCTTGCTATAGCAGCATACTATGACTATAAGATCTGATAGATGGACGTCAAGACTGCCTTCCTCAATAAAAATTTTGAGAAAAAAGTCTATATGACTCAGCCAGAGGGATTTATCTCAAGTGGGAGAGAAAATCATGTATGAAAGTTGAATAGATCCATTTATGGATTGAAGCAAGCATCGAGAGCTGGAACATCCATTTTGATGAGACAGTCAAATCGTTTGGCTTTATCAAAAATATGGATGATCCTTATGTGTATAAGAAGACTAGTGGGAGTGCTATTGTCTTTCTAATCCTGTATGTGGATGATATATTGCTCATTAAAATGATATTCCGATGTTGCAATCGGTCAAAACTTAGCTATCATAAAAGTTTTTCATGAAAGATTTGGATTAGGCATCCTATATACTTGGTATTAAGATCTATAGGATAGATCGAATAGGATGCTAGGCTTATCCCAGAATAGGTACATTCACCTTGTGTTGAAGAGGTTCAATATGGAGGGAAGTAAAAGAGGTTACTTGCCCATAAGTCATGGCATACAACTCTCTAAGAAGATGTCTTCTAAGACACTTGAAGAGAGAAATAGAATGAGTTCTATTCCTTATGCTTCGGTTGTAAGATCAATAATGTATGCTATGTTATGTACCAGACTTAATGTTGCTTATGCCTTGGGTATTGTAAGCAAATTTCAGGCTGATCATGAGGAGGATCATTAGAAAGCTGTGAAAAATATACTCAAGTACTTGAGAAGGACTAAAGATACTTTTCTGATATATGGTGGATCTGATTCAAAACTGAAAGGTTATATTAATTCTAGTTTTCAATCTAATTCGGATGATAGCAAATCGATATCTGGATATGTGTTCACCTTGTATGGTGGTGCACTAAGTTAGAAAAGTTTCAAACAGCAAACGGTTGCTGACTCGGTCACTAAGGCTGAGTATATTGCTGCAAGTGAGGCTGCTAAAGAGTCCATCTAGATGAAAAAATTTATCACTTAGTTGGATATGGTTTTGAGATTGAACAATCAGTGCCTCTTTATTGTGATAATACTGAAACAGTTGCTCAAGCCAAAGAACCAAGGTCTCACCATAAATTCAAGTACATCCTAAAATAGTTCCACCTCATTCGGAAGATAGTCAAAAGACACGATGTGATCATGGAGCGAGTTGACATCAAGAATAATATAGTGGATCCATTCACTAAAGCCTTGTCAATGCAGCAGTTTGACCGCCATCTTGATAGCATGGGCATCAAGTATAGGGGCGACTGGCTTTAAGTGCAAGTCAGAGATTGAAAAAATAATACCCTACAAGCCAATCATAAATGGGATACGATAGGATACTTTTATAATTTATCTTCCAAACTCATATAAATTAATATTTATATTATTAATAAAATAATATTTTTGATTCATTATATGCTGCATCTTATTAATTTTAAGATTTTGATGAACCCCATAGGTCTGGGCAATGATTTTCGGATTGTGATGAGATCACGTCAGTGAGACCTAATTCCTCGATAGCCCTGATCTAAAATATTTTTAATCATCGGTACATTGAGTCAGGGATCAATGATACCCGTAAGACTGGCATATCCTATGTATGCTCAGAAATGAGGATGGTTAATCTCACAACCACTATGTGGTGACACTAATACAAGGATATGGGTGCTCATTAGAGCATGAGTTCACTAAATTGACTTACGAGAGAATATCAGATGGAGTCTTATTTACATATCAACTGATGATTCTTTAGTGAGAGTTGTGTAAGTGATCCTTAGACCTGAGGTCATCATGGTATCTTGTGAATATGGATTCATGTTTTGGTTCACTACCTTGTTTGGTTCTTTGATCTCTGTATGGGATGTTCTGGATATGGTGAAGTATACATGGAGGTTGTGAGTAATCAATAAGGGATCAATCACTTCTAATAAGGGGAGCGAACATCCTATGTGATCTCATAGGACGATGATTCTGGAAGTCTTTGGTCAAAATAGGATGATAATTAGAAAAAGATTTCTAATGTATCATCAACTAAATCATCACCTTCTGATCGAGATACATAATGATAAGTGATTGGGTATGATATATTTTCATACCCACAGCTCATCTGAGATGTTATTTGACTGAAGGATTGAATTACACGAAAACTTGCCACTGAAGGATATTTTGATAATTTTTTATCAAAATTTTAAATCTTTGGATAGTCATAACACATTGCTAGATGTCAATCTTGACTTATGATTCATCAGAATTAAAAGAGTTTAATTCTGAAGTCAATTTAGAAGAGTCCAATTGATTGGGACACTTCGGGTGACCTAATCTTATCTGATTAGATTATGTCGGAAGTCTGGGTCTACTGCTGATTAGATTTAGAATCCAATGGATCACACATTTTGAATTTAGTCTTGATCTAATTTAATTAGAGTTTAATATAAATTCTATGGGTTAATTTGATATGCTAGCACATTGTATTAACCCAAGTTTCCAAATTGGTTTAGATCAAAGTGTTTGAGCTAACCTAGACAATTGGCTTTGACCTAATGGGATTGGGTCAATTTAAATTAGATCCGTATCTAACTTGAACCAATTTAAGTGGAGAAAGAGTCCTCTATGTCTACTAGAAGATATGGCAAAAAATAAATGCCGCCCACCTTAAATTGCCATGTGAAGTGGAAAGTCTTTCTTAATGAAGGCTCTTAACTAATACGCATTACCTTAAATTTCTAATCAGTTCTCTTATGATTTAATACCAAAATTTATTGAATTTTTTATGGCACATAGAAGACAAAGAGTCCTTCTGCTTCAAATAATTGGAATATCAAAAATTTACTTGGTGAATTTATTTGGTGCATGGGAAGTTAGAGCACCAAAGGTTGGCACCCCTTCATCCCATGTGACATCCCCTGGTCTCCTATTTATAGGGGACACCACAGATCTCTTCTCGCTAAGATTTTTAAGTGAACTAGAGAGAAGGGATGCAAAAATAATATAAAAAATTTTAAAAAAATTCTAAAAAAAAGAAAAAAATTTTGAGTGGCAAAAGTTGCTACAAGGGTAGTAAGATTTTCAGTAAGTTTTGCTTGAGTGCCCTAGGATTTGATTTTTTCATATGTTGGAGCTAAAAATTAAATCCTAAGTTGTGTGACATCTAAAGAGAGTCTTCTTCATGTCATTCTGGTGATAAGATCGAAAGTAACTGGACTTTAGTGAGATCGTGACATAAGTTCGAAGCTGATAGTATTTTTGAGAATACAAGACTGCAACAGCACACCAGTTGGGAAGGACTTGATCAACTTTCGTGTGGATCACCGTTGGAGGACTTCTACCTTGAAAACTTCTGGAGAACACCAACATGCCACTTTTTTATATTGGTTGAAGTATAATATTCTATCTCTTTGCATGCTTGAATTTGCTTTGATCATGATCGACAAAGTGATTCTAAGATTTTGGGTTCGGCTCGATAGTTTTATTTGATAAGACTATTGATTTACTTGTTTTAAAATTTTTAAAAATTATTTTTCACTGCATAATCGAACCCAACAAAATCAACACCAAAATCTATTTTTATCATCCTAAAAAATTCCAAAAAAAATTACTAAGATGTGGAGAAAAAATCTGGAGTCTCACACGTCAAAAGATTTTTTTAAAAAAATAAAAAAATAATAATATGGCACCAACAATATATCATATATGAAAAATCTCTTTCCTACTCTGCATCTTATCTCTAATTTGGATCGCATTCGAATTAGACAAGAGATAATATTATGACTCATCAGCTATAGCCAACCATCCTTATTGGATCCTCTCTCATGATGTCAAAAATCATAACTCAAATCCAATTAGGCATGAAGAAATTGGTATAGATCCAGATATGACACAAAAGATAAGGATAGAGTCCTAGTTTCATTTGGACTCTTCATTTCTAATTCAATTCTAATCCAAATCAAATTTTGATTGAAATCACTGATAGAAATCCACCTAATCCAATTAGAAATCTAAATATCTCATCAAATTTCTAACCCAATTAAGAATTAGTTGAGTCCAAATTCTGATCGAATCATGATCAATTTTTTTTTATAATTGAGTTTGATCATATCAATCCCAATCTGAGTCGAACTGAATCTAATTCAGTTAGACTTGTTCCAAAGCTATTTATTTAATCAAATTGAGTCAATTAGTAATCTAATTACTAATTAATTCTCATAAATGATAGAGTCTCAGTCCCAGTGAGATTTGTTGGGAATTATGTCCTAAAACCAATCGTTTGACAATTGTACTAATTATAAATGTATATGAATTGATAAATAATAAAAGTTATATGATATTTTTTATCACAAGATTACATCTTCTAACCAACTCCTATATTGTGATGAAGTCTTAGGACTATTTTGATCGATAAAAGAAGATTTATCGTGGAGTCCTTAAATTGGTTCGCGATCAAATGATACGCTATTACTAGGATAATAGCGATATCAAGTGTAGGTCATTGTGTGCCATATGCGTTGGTTGTCCTCATAACCAAATGTATGGAGATACTGGTATGACATGCAGTGAGATGTAGGAGTACATCATACTGAATGTGACCAACTGTAGAGCATTGTGCTGTCAGAGTAGCTCGCGAAGGATATGGGTACAAGTGTCCCACCAACTTGAGATCACCACAGTGATTGCAAGCAACTCACTATACTTTCATGTCAGACTAACTGAGTTTCTAATTCAGTGATAAAATATTTTTTAGTGCAGTCAAGTACTTGTCAAGTCGATGTGTGAGTCAAATGAGATTGATCCCTCTGAATTAGTAGGAGATATGCATCAGTGTATTTCAATTTAGCAAAATTTGAGCTCGGATAATCCATGTGATGGATTTGAAAAAGATTGAAATATAATGTGGATGACTTATCTAGGATTGATAGTTAAATCCTAAGTCATCCTCGAGCATTAGGGTCAAAGAAATAAATTATACGACAACCATATGCCAATAGGTTCTTGAATGTTGCTTTGCCTTCATTCGACCTATCCGAATATCAGGTCATCATTGCTAGATAGTTACATCGATTGGTTCAGAAAGATGTTCCTATGCTACCAACTTAGGTTCGAATCTATGGGTCATACTCAAAAAAAAATTTTGACTGATCATATGCCTGATCAATGATTGAGAATCGTTCAAAGGCTTAATCATCAATTCGATTGATGATTAACCTTATGCAAAAATTATAACAAATTAATTCATCAAGTGTTAATAAATTAATAAAAGATTAATTAATAATTAGATTACTGATTAGCTTAATTTAATTGAGCAAAGAGGATTAAATAAAATCTAATTAAATTAGATTTAATTAGATTTGATCCGATTAGGTTATGAGATGATCTAATCGTTAAGGGAGAATTATCCATGATTTGATCAAGACTTTGGTTCAATCAATTTTTAATTTGATTAAGATTGATTAAAAATTTATGAATCTAATTATATTAAATTTTATATATTTTATTTGGACTAAACCAAATGTGATTTGGTTTGGATTCAAATAAGAAAACCTAGAGTCCTTATTGGAATAGGACTCTTCTCCCTGCGCCAATCCAGTTTGCACATCACATATCTCCACACACAAAATTATTTTGTATGAGATTTTTTTACACCAAAGAATCCTTTCTCTTATCTATCTCACATCCAAATATAATTTAGTTTTGATAAAAAAAATTTTAAAATTAGATTTCAAATTATTCCTTATCAGGAGAATCTGTTCTTATCCAGATCAACCTCTTCATGACAATAAATTTTTTTCTCCTTATATGTGTGACATTTTGAGAAAATTTTTTGTAAGAGATCAGTTGGAGAACTAATTTACTGTAAAAAAATATAGAAAGAGGTGTCCCATATTTTTTTGGTGTATTTTGGAATATAGAATTGTGAAAGGAAGCAGAATCCTGTAAGAGTCTAGGATCACTAGAACTCTTCACCCCACCTCCTTACACACCTATAAAAGGGCCTTTTATGGTTTTTTTTGTGTGTGTAAAATACCAGAAGAGAGTTTTCATATGGTGGAAGTTTGGGCATGGTTCATGATGTGAAAAATAGAGAGGAGGGTCCTCTCTCTTGGGGTGTGCATAAAAATCTGAATTTTAGATTTTTGATCTTTTGGATTTGGGAAGAGGGAATAAATTAGAAAAAAATTATTTTCCTTATCATCTTTCTTTCACCTCTTCATATTCTTTATAAGTTCATCTTAACCTCTAAAAAGATTCAAAAAATTTAAAAAAAAAATTCAGATCAGCCAAGAAGAAGGTCTTCGTGTGAGTTAGCACTCCTAAGAAGACCAATCAGATCGGGGCTTCGAGTGGATTTTTGTAGAGGCTGGACGCATGTGTGGCTATGAGTAACTAGTAAAGACCTTCTCTATCATATTTTCAACAATGGTGATCATCAACCCATGCTCAGGTATCGAGTTCTGAACTCAGATTAGAAGTAGATGTGATTTACTGCTCACATGCATGCATGCTGATTTTATCTTCAGTATTTTTCATATTTAATATGCAACATAACATGTCATAGATCCTAGAGTAGGTTAATTTGATGATTAGATCATATAATGTTAGATTAATTTGATTAATCTAATTATCTTTCACTGTAATTTTTTCAAAAAAATTTCGAAATACATGTATGAAATCGCCTACGCATCCCTATAGTGGTATCAGAGCCTAGGTTCTATATGACATGATTTATATGCATATTAAATCTAAAATTTAATTTTATTTAGATCTGATATATAATATTTTAATCTAAATTTAATTAATGATTGATTGTATAAACTGACATAAGGTTGTCCTGCTGTAGGGTTTACCCCTTACAGTAAAAAGGTTGTCCTAGTTTATGCTGATCGTTGATAAAATTTGATTTTATATTATGCATCTGATATTTATAATCTGATTTAAATATGATCTAAGATTATAATTAGATCTAAAATAATTTAGATTAGATTTAAATTCATGCTTATATAATATATGATTAGATTAGATGATCCGATTAGCAAGTACTTGGATTGGATTGATCACTAGGTCGTCCGGTCATAGGAGCAAGAAGGGTTTAAAGGCCTTCTCTTTCCATTCGATGGTGTGCTCTTATGATGTATAGGGGTGTCATATGATTAGATCCCATGAAGAAGAATGCGAAAGAAAAAATTTATTTTTCTACAAAATCCTAGATCTTGAAATCCTAGGTTTGTTGTATGTGATACAAAGTTGTATAAAATGTAAGACATCTAATTTATATGATTAAAATTATTTTAATCATAAAAAAATAAAATTTTAAATCATAAAAAGTTTTAGATGTGATTTAAAATTATTATGATTGATTTTATTTTAGTGTCATGCAAAAATTTTCAGATCTGAAACTCCTTGAATCGTGCTCGCACAATTACTGAGGCGATCCAATTTTAAACTGAGTCGATCTAGTCTCTTTGTGTAGCTAGCTCAATAGTGATTGAGTCGATCTAGTTTCAAAATAGAAAATCTTTGCATAAAATTTATTATAAATTATTTACAAAATGAAAGGATAAATTACTTCAAACCATAACCTTAACCATGTTGATGTAAAATTTAATTGAGAATTAAGTGTTGAGTTGATTAGATCTAGAATTATGATTTGAGATCTAATGACATTACATAAAACATGAGGCATGGGTTAGCTCAAATCAGGTCCTCTTAATTGGGTTAGACCTAAGGTTAGAATCAAAGAGTTAATGGACTAACTAAAGAAATTGATTAAATCTAACTAAATATTGAATTAGATTAAATCAGAGTTTCTCTAGAACTGATACAATAGTTGTAGATGGTCAAGTCTATATCTTTAATTAGACCAAATGGATCTTGATTATGGCTCAGTGGTTGAATCCGAATCATTAGGTTGGTCAAATCAAAACTAATTAACCAATTAGTGTCTAAGATAAGTTCGGCATTTCGATCGATAGTTTTTAATTGAGAACGGCTTACCTGACTATTTCGATGGTGTCTAAGATAAGCTTAGCAGACCCTCCCACCAATCTCACTTATCTGATCAATTTGGTGAATTATGTCTTGATTAGACTGCTAAGTGACTCAAGTTGACCCATACCATTAAGGTTGATCAGTGTAACTGATCTAGATGTCATTTCAACTAGTATGAACTTGATCCAATTTAATGACTTAGTGAAGTCAGTGGAAGGATTGTGGTTTACTAGTTGATCTCTTCTTATCTCTTCTCTAAACTGATTCTTAAATCTTCTAAATTATTAGGTCCATAAAATGAGCTAGTTATGAGGATAACTAGATCATAGCCTCCCATTAAGATTAATGATAATGGATCCATTATTTCTGATTGACATTGCAGGCTCCATCCATCTGGTGTTCTCTTTGAATGATGAAATTATCATTCATCATATGATGACTTTGTTGTACTATCTGATGATGGTTGGGTTAACGAGTCATCCTCGAACTTGATCATTCATTAGTTAGAAATATTGAATAAATTCATGTTAATGGTTTGACCTAACCGAAACTTTCAATGGAGGCCCATCGCCTACTGAAATAAAATCTAAGGTAAAATTAATTACTAAAAATTATTTGAAAAAATAATTGGTTGAGAACCTACCTATAGATGCATATGGATTGATCGAGCCATCCTCGAGCTTCTATGCAGTCTATATGGATTCTAGTATCCATTAAGAATTAAGATAATTTCTCGAATTGAAGATAGAGACTACCAATTTGAATAAAATAATGAGAGAACTTATAGACAAAGTCTAAATCTTTAGGCTAATCAATTTATAAACATTGAGGTCTTGTATTTTTTTTCAGTTATGGCTAGATATATATTGCTCCATTCACTGTTTGACAGTGACTTATAAGACCCAACTTTGATAGATGGTACCAAAAGTTGCAAATAGTTCTAGAGCACAATGGATCCTATATGTGATTATGGATCCAGTACATGAAGTTTTCACATCCAAAAACATGATGCGATCAAAGGCACTTATCAAAGTGGCTTAATGATCATATCACTGTGCGAGATTTTTGAGAGCAGTGAAGAATACGAATTTAGTTATAAATTTATTGATACTCAGTAGGAGAAAATTCTTCAAATGTTGAAGGAGTTCTTTTGCACCTCTGAAGATATATCTTCAGTGGGGTAATAAAGCTTTGAGAAAGCAAAAAAAAAGGTACAAAAGAGTCATGCTTGGACTAATGAGCCTGAACTGATAAAAGAGTCTAAGATTAACCTAGTATGGCAGAGTCTCTTATCCGAACAGGCAAAAAAAATGAAATCAGCAAAGGGTTACTGAACAAAATACTTATATGATAACACCTCGTGATTTCTCTATCTATGACACTACTATCTGGATATTGGATATCAAAATCTATGTAAATTATTATAATAACTTCAAGATAGTAGAAAGTTTTAAAATAGCAAGAGATTTCTGAACATTAGAGATGAAAGTTATGTTCCAATCCTGATTTTAAGAATCGTCGAGCTTATTTTTAATTTTAAAAATATTATTTTAGTGATTATCACTATTGTCTAATAATTTTGTGATATCATTATGAATGATATCAAAATCATGTGGAAACTAAGAAATGATATTTATTAATAGTCACAGTCTATTAGTGTATTGTACACAATCAAACAAACTTCTCAAAGTAGATAATATTATAGAAGCCTATCTTTGCAATTTAGGCTCGATCATATAAATAAGAATAGGATCAATAGATGATAATTTTTTAGGTCAATGATTGAAAATCATTGTCAACCTATCAATCCCATCTCCTTAGTAAGATGACCAAGTCACCTTTTGCTGGAAAAGGTGAATGAGCCAATGATGTTCTGAATCTGATACATATTGATATATTGGATCTACGAAATATTTTCATAAATTTAAATTATTTAAAATATTTAAATAATTTCATAATAAGATAGAGAAACGAACTGAGAAGAACATTGAAACTCTTCGATCAGATCAAAGAGGAGAATGCCCTTTCGGTGATTTTTTGACATATCTAGAAGAGAATAGGATTCTCTCTTATTAGAATCGACTTTGTTAAATATAATTTGATCCATGATGAAGTTTATAAGTCTACCAGTCTCTTTTAGGATTATGCTCTTAAGACTGCTTGTTATGTTCTGAACTAGATTCCAAATTAATCAGTTGCTAAGACTCCATATGAGATATGGACTAGGCATAAGCTGTACTTTTTATCTTGGGATTTGAGAGTGTTTGTTTTATATCAAACATTTGCAGACAATTAGCTTGGATCTTGATTCTATATATATATTATTTTATAGAATAACCCTAAAGGATCTAGGGGATATAACTTCTACCATTCTAAAGAACAAGAGTTGTTCGATATTTTTTTCAGAAAAGAAGTACCTTGGTAGAGGTACTGATGCCTTTAATGTGGAACTTATGAAGTTTGATAGGTAGAAAACTGACACAATCTGGTGAACCATAGAACCAGAGTTGATTAGATCAAATCTGAAATCCATTATAGAGGCACCATTAAGGAGATCCGATAGAGTACCGTATCCATCGGATAGATACTTCGGTATATAGATTCAGGATGTGATCTTATCGAACTCGATGAGAACAACAAAGATTTGATCATCTACATGGATGCCATGCAGAGGTTCGACTTCAATTAATGCTTGGAGCCACAGGTCTGAAATGGAGTCTATGAAGGTCAATGGTGTATGAATACTCGTTGATCCACTCGAAGGGGTAAAACCTATAGAGTGTAAGTGGATCTCCAATAGGATCAAAGTAGCGCAGACGAGAAGGTGAAAACTTACAAAGCTCGTTTGGTTGCCTAAGGATATTGTCAACATTATGGTATTAACCATAACGAGATATTTTCTCTTGTGGTAATGCTAAATATTTTAGAGTTGGAACGTACATTTTGATAAGTGATCAAAATGCATAGCTTCATTGACAATGAAAAAGAATCCTACAAATACAAATGATTAATAGTTCTATAAGTATATTTCTTATCTTGTATGTGAATGAAATTCTCTTAATCGAAAATGATATTGCTTATATTATAGGAAATAAAAGTTTTGCTATTATCATAAATCTCCATAAAGGATTTAGGAAAAGCATCTCTTATCCTAGGGATGAAGATCTATAGAGATAGATCTAAGAGACTGCTTAAGTTTTTTCAGTCCAACATATATAAGGTGTTTATGAATAGAATTTATTCTATCATTACACCATATATGAGATCGGATATGGTATACTCACTAGGATAGTGAGTGGATACTTGCAAGATCTGAGTGAGAATCACTGGAAGGTCATCCTTAAGTATTTGAAAAATACTAAAGATCGGTGACTCGGTTATGAAGAATCTGACCTAAACTTATGGAGTATGACTTCAGCTTTCAATTGGACATAATAATAGCAAGAATATGTCAGAATACATCCTTATCTTAAATAATGGAGCAATCTGCTGGAAAGATTCCAAGCAGAAAAATATAGCCAAATTTAAATTATGAGATAAAATGTATTGCAGCATTCGATGCTTTCAAGGAAGCTATGTGATTGTACAGGTTCACTGACAAGCTAGGAGTGGCATCCTCCGATGATGGTCCTGCTATATTGTATAGCACTAGAGCCATAGCTCATACCAAGAAGCCAAAGTCCCACTAGCTTACTAGGCATTTTGCATCACTACCACTTTATTGAAAAATCTATTAAGGTGACGTCAATCTTTAGAAGATCAACGGAAAAGAGAACTTGACCAATCCATTTACTAAAGCTCGATATTTAGGAGTTCTGAGATGATGAATCGAAGATGGGTATATGATACTATACTGATTGGCTTTAGTCCAAGTGAGAGTTGTTGGAAATTATGTCCTAAAGCCAATCGTTTGACGATTGTGCTAATTAAAATATATATGAATTGATAAAAATAAAAATTATATGATATTTTTTATCAAAATTACATCTTCTAATAAACTTCTATATTGTGATGAAGTTATTAGGACTACTTTGATCGATAAAAAAGATTTATTGTATAGTCCTTAAATTGGTTTGCGATCAAATGATACGCTATTACTAGGATGCTAGCGATATCAAGTGTAAGTCATTGTATACCATATGCGTTGGTTTCCTCATAATCAAATAGTATGGAGACACTGGTATGGCATGCAGATGAGATATAGAAGTATATCATCACTGAACATGACCAAGTGCGGAGCACTCTGCTGTCAAGAGTAGCTCACAAAAGATATGGATATAAGTGTCCCTCCGATCTGAGATAACCATGGTAACTTATAAGAAACTCACTGTACTTTGGTGCCGGACTAATTGAGTTTCTAATTCAGTGATGAAAGGTTTCTAAGTGCAGTCAAGTACTTGTTAAGTCAGTACGTGAGTCAAGATGAGATTGATCCCTCTGAATTAGTAGGAGATATACATCAGTATATTTTAATTTAGCAAAATCTGAGTCCGGATAATCCATGTGATGGATTTAAAAAAGATTAAATATAATATGGATGACTTATCTAGGATTGACAGTTAAATCCTAGGTCATCCTCGAGCATTAGAGTCAAAGGGATGAATTATACGTTAACCATATGCCAATAGTTTCTTAAATGTTGCTTCACCTTTATTCATCAAGTGTTAGTGAATTAATGGAGCACTCTATTGTCAAGAGTAGCTTGCAAAGGGTATGGGTATAAGTATCCCTCTGATCTCAGATCACCATGGTGACTTACAAGCAACTCACTGTACTTTAATGTCAGACTAATTGAGTTTCTAATTCAATAATGAAAAATTTTTGGGTGCAGTCAAGTACTTGTCAAGTCGGTATATAAGTCAAGATGGGATTGACCCCTCCAAATTAGTAGGAGTTAATGTATCAATATATTTCAATTTAGCAAAATCTAAGCCCGAGTAATCTATGTGATCGATTTGAAAGATTGAAATATAATATAGATGACTTATCTAGGATTGATAGTTAAATCTTAGGTCATCCTCAGTATTAGGATCAAAGAGATGAATTATACGATAACCATACGCCAATAGATTTTTGAATTTTGCTTCACCTTCATTCGACCTATCCGAACGTTGGGTCACCATTGTTAGATGGTTACATTAATTAGTTTAAAATTTTATTTTTATGCTACAGACTTAGGTTCAAACCTATAGAGCCATACTTAAAAGAAGTTTCTGACTGATCATGTGGCTGATCAACGATTGAGAATCGTTCAAGGACTTCATCGTCAATTCGAATGATAATTAATCTTATGCAAAAGTTATAATAAATTAAGTCACCAAGTGTTAGTGAATTAATGAGAGATTAATTAGTAATTAGATTACTAATTAACTCAATTTGATTGAGTAAAGAGGATAAAATAAAATCTAATTGAATTAGATTCAATTAGATTTGATCCGATTAGGTTATGAGATGACCTAAGGCTAAGGAAGAATTATTCCTGATTTGATCAGGACTTTGATTCAATCGATTCTTAATTTGATTAAAATTTGATTAAAAATTTATGAAACTAATTAGATTGGATTTTATTTATTTTATTTGGGCTAAACCAGATGTGATTTGGTTTGGATTCAAATAAGGAAACCTAGAGTCCATATAGGATTGGACTCTTCCTCCCCATGCGTCTCCCACTTTGATGCCATTTTCTCCTTGCTGAAATAGTTTTTACATGAGCTTTTTTCATGCCAAAGAGTGGTTTCTCTTCTCTATCTCACATCCAAATTTGGGTAGGATCAGATTTTAAATGGTATATTCAAATTTGATTTGAAATAGGATACCATATAGATAATATTTGATATTATCTCTAAGTCCTTGTCGCCAACTTATTTTTTTCTCCTTATATGTGCTACATTTTGAGGAATTTTTTGTGAGAAATTAGTTGGAGAACTGACTTATTGTAAAAAAATATGGGAAGGGGCATCTCATATTTTTTTTAGACATATTTTGGCATGGAATTGGGAGAGGGTCGACATCTTATGGTAGAGTCCAAGATCCTTAGGACTCTTCACCCTAAACCATTACGTGCCAATAAAAAGGGGTTTCTTCTTCTCTTTTGTGCATGTAAGACATCAGAGAATGAGTTCTCCATGTTGAGGGGCTTTGGGGCATGGTTCTTAGCATGAAAAAGAGGAGGAAAGTCCTCTCTCTTGGGGTGTGCGCAAAATCTAGTCTTCTAAGATTTCTACCTTAGGGTTTGGGAAGAGAGAAAAATAAGAGAAAAAATAGTTTATTCTCCATCTTTCTTTCACCTCTTCATGTCCTTCAGAAGTCCATCTTCAATCTCTAAAAAGATTTTAGAGATTTAAAGAAGAGATTCAGATAGCCAAGAAGAAGGTCTTCACATGAGCTAGCACTCTCAAAAGGATCTATCAAATCGAAGCTTCGAGTGAATTTTTATAGAGATCGAATGCATGTGTGGCTGTAAGCAACTAGCAATGATCATCTTTACTATATCTCTCAATAGTGGTGATCATCGATCCCACTCAGGTATCGAGTTCTGAACTCAGATTAGAAGTAGATGTGATCTACTGCTTACATCCATGCATGTAGATTTTATAATATGATTATTTAGATTTTATGTGTAACATATCATGTCATAGATCCTAGAATAGGTTGATTTGATGATTAATCATATGCATGTTAGATTAATATAATTAATCTATTTATTTTTTATTATAATTTATTCAAAAAATTTTAAAATATATGCATGAAATCACCTACATTTTCCAATAGTGGTATCAGAGCCAGATTCGTTATGATATATTATATATATATTAAATCTAAAATTTAATTTTATTTAGATCTGATATAGGATATCTTAGATCTGAATTTAATTAATAGTTGATCATACAAACTGATATAAAGTTGTCCTGCTATAAGGTTTACCACTTACAATGAAAAGGTTATCCTAGTTTGTGCTGATCTTTGATAAATTTTAATTTTTTATATTGCATGTGATATTTATGATCTGATTTAGATGTGATCTAAGATTGTGATCAGATCTTATATAATTTAGATTAGATCTAAATTTAAACATATATGATATATGATTAGATTAGATGATCCGATTAGTAAGTATTTGGATTGAGTTGATCATCAGGTCATCCAGTCATAGAAGCAAGAAAAGTTTAAAAATCCTCTCTTCCCATTTGATGGGATGCTTTTATGGCATGTAGGGATCCCATGTGATTAGATCCCTGAAGAAAAATGCGAAAGAAAAAACTTATTTTTTTATAAAATCCTAGATCTTAAAATCTTAGATTCATTGTATGTGATACAAAGTCGTATGAAAAATAAAATATCTACTCTATATGATTAAAATTATTTTAATCATTAAAAAATAAAATTTCAAATCATAAAAAGTTAGATATGATCTAAAAGATGTTTATGATTGATTTTATTTTAGGATTATACAAGATTTTTTAGGTCTAAAATACTCGACAATTACTGAGCTGATCCAGTTTTGAACTGAGTTGACCCAGTCTCCTTGTGTAGCCGGCTCAATGTTGATTGAGTCAATCCAAATTCAGAATAAAAAATTTTTGCATAAAATTTTTATAAATTATTTATAAAATAAAATAAAAAATTAAAATTATTTCAAATCTAAATCTAAACCCATGTTGATGCTGAACTTAATTAAGAATTAAGTGAAGAATCGATTAGATCTAAAATTATAATTTAAGATCTAATGACATTGCATAAAATATGGAGACATGGGTTAGCTCAAATCAGGTCCTCTTAATTGGGTTAGACCTAAGGTTAGAATCTAAGAGTTAATGGACTATGTAAAAAAATTGATTAAATCTAATCAAATATTGAATTAGATTAAATTAAGTTTTTTTAGAATCAATACAATAGTTGTAGATGGTCAAGTTCATATTTTTGATTAGATCAAATGGATCTTGACTGTGGCTCAGTGGTTGACCTGAATCATTAGGTTGGTCAAATCAAAACTAATAAACTAATTGGTGTCTAAGATAATTTGGCATTTTGACCAATGGTATTTAATTGGAGCAGCTTATCTGATCATTTTGATGGTGCTAAGGCAAGCTTAGCAGATCCTCCCATCGATCTCACTTACTAGTCAATTTGGTGATTATGTCTGGATTAGATTGCTAATGATTCGAGTTGACCCATGCCATTAAGGTTGATCAGTGTGACTGATTTAGATGTCAGTTTGATCAACATGACTCTAATCTGATTAAGTAACTTGGTGAAGTCAGTGAAGGATTGTGATCTACTGATGGATCTCTTCTCATCTCTTCTCTAAATTGATTAAATCTTCTAAATTATTAGGTTCTTAAAATGATCTGGTTATGGCAATAATTAGAACATAGCCTCCCATTAGGTGAATGATAATAGGTCTATTATTTTCGATTCACATTACAGGCGCCATCCGTCTGGTATTCTCTCTGAATGATGGAATTATCATTTATCATATGATGACTCCGTTGTACTATCTGATGATGGTTGGGTTGATCGAGCCATCCTCGGCTTGATCATTCATTAGTAAGAATTACTGAGTAGGTTTATGTTAATAGTTTGACCTAACCAAAACTTTCAGTGGAGGCCCATCATCTACTGAAATGAAATTGAGATAAAATTAATTACTAAAAATTATTTGAAGTAACAATTGGTTGAGAACCTATCCATAGATGCATATGAATTGATCGAGCCATCCTCAGATTTGTATGCAGTCTGTATGGATTCTAGTACCTGCTAAAGATTAAGATAATTTTTTAGTTGGAGGTAAAGGTTACCAATTCAACTAAAATAGAGAGAAAATCTTTAGACTAAAGTCCAAGTCTTTAGGCTTAATCAATTCATAAACATAGAGCCTTGTATTTTTCTTTCAGTTATGGCTAGATATCCATTGCTCTATTCACTGTTTGACAGTGACTGATTTATAGGACCAAACTTTGATAGATGGTATCGAAAGTTGTAAATAGTTCTAGAGCATGATGGATTCTATATATAATTACGGATCCAACATCTAATATTTTACATCCAATACACATAATACGATCAAAGGCACTTATTAGAAGTGGCTAAATGATCGTGTCATCATGTGATTTTTTTTTTTAGAGTAGTAAAGAATATGATTTAGTTGTAAATTCGATGATACTCAGCGAGAGAAAATCTTTCAAATATTGAAAGATTTTTTTTGCACCTCTGAAGATGTATTTTCAGTGGAGCAACAATCTTTTGAGAAAAAAAAAATGAAGGTACAAAAAGTTGTGCTTGGACTAAGGAGCCTAAACTGACAAAAGAGTCTAAGGTTAACTTAGTCTGGCAGAGTCTCTTGATCCGAATAGGCTAAGGAAGAGAAATCAGCAAAGGATTATTGAATAAGGTATTATATGATAAGATCTTATGATTTCTCTATCTGTGACACTACTATCTGATATTGGATGTCGGAAGTCCATGCAAATTATTGCAATGACTTCAGATTAGTAAAAAATTTGAAAACAGCAAGAGGTTCCTGAATGTTGGAGATAGAAGTTATGTTTCAATCCTGATTTTAAAAATCATCGAGCCTATTTTCAATTCTAATAATATTATTTTTAGTGTTACTATTGTCTAATAATTTTTGTGATATTATTATTAATGATGTCAAAATCATGTAGACAATTGAGAAATGATATTTATGAATAGTCACTGTCTGTTAGTGTATAGTACACAACAAACAAACATCCTAAAATAGATGTTGTCACAGATATCTACTTTTAGTAATTTAGGCTTGATCATATAAATAAGAATAGATAAAAGATAATTCTCAAAGTCAATGATTGTGAATCATTGTCAACCTGTCAATCCTATCTCCTCAGTAAGATGACCAAGTCACCTTTTGCTGGAAAAAGTGAATGACCTAATAATATTCTTAGTCTGATACATATTGATGTATTAGATCTATGAATATGTTTGCCATAAATTTGATTTATTTGAAATGTTCAAACAATTCCATAATAAGATAGAGAAATAAACTGAGAAGAGCATTGAAACTCTTTAGTCAGACCAAGAAGGAGAATATTTTTCTGGTGAGTTTTTGACATATCTAGAAGAGAATAAGATTCTCTCTTAATGGAATCAACTTTGTTAACATAATTCTATCCATGATAGGATTTACAAATCTGCCAACTCCTTTTAGGGTTATGCTCTTAAGACTCTTGTCGTGTTCTGAATTGGATTTCAAATTAATCAGTTGCAAAGACTCCATATGAGATATGGACTAGGCATAATCGATACTTTCTTACCTTAGAGTTTGAGAGTGTTTATTTAATATCAAGCATTTGCGGATCGATTAGCTTGGATCCCGATCCTATATGTATTATTTTGTAGGATAATCCTAAAGAATCTAAGGGATATAACTTCTACCTTGCTCAAAAATAAAAGTTGTTCGGCATTCTTTTTAAAAAGAGAGTACCTTAGTGAAGGAACTGATACCTTTAATATGAAACTTATGAAGTTCGACAATAAAAAAATCGATACAATCTAGTAAATCCAAAGAACCGACAAATCTAGTAAATCCAAAGAACTGAATTTGATTAGATCAAATCTGAAATCTATTTTAAAGGCATCATTAAAGAGATTCGATAGAGTACCACATCCGTTGGATAGATACTTCAGTTTCTAAGTCCGAAATGTGATCCTGTTGAACTCGATGAGAACAACAAAGATCTAATCACCTACATAGATGCCATACAGAGATCCGACTCTAATTAATAGTTTGAAGTCATAAAGTCCGAAATAGAGTCCATAATGATCAATGGTGTATGAACACTCATTGATCCACTTGAAAGAATAAAGCCCATAGAGTGTAAGTGAATCTTTAATAGGATCAGAAGGTGCAGACGAGAAGGTGAAGACCTACAAAGTCATCTGGTTGCCTAAGAATATTGGCAACATTATGGTATTGACCATAACGAGATAATTTCTCTTGTAGCAATGCTGAAATATTTCGAAGTTGGAACATATATTTTGATAAATGATCAAAATACATGGCTTTGTTGAGAATGAAGAAGAATCCTGTAAAACAAATGGATTAATAGTTCTATGAGTATATTTCTTATTTTGTATGTGAATAAAATTTCTTAATCAAAATGACATTCCTTACATTACAGGGAATAAAAGTTTCACCGTTATCATTGCTTCTCCATAAAGGACTTTGGAAAAAGCATTCATCATCCTAGGGATGAAGATCTATAGAGATAGATCTAAGAGGGTGCTTGGGTTATTCCAGTCCACGTATATAGAGTATTTATTAGTAGAATTTATTCTATTATGAACACCATATATGAGACTGGATATGGTACACTCACTATAGCAGTGAGTGGATATCTGTAAGATTTGGATAAGAATCACTGGAAGGTCATCTTAAGTATTTGAGAAATACTAAGGACCGACGATTCGATTATGGAGAATCTGACTTAAAATTTATAAAGTATGATTTTAATTTTTAGTTGGACATAATAATAGCAAGAACATATCTGAATACATCTTTATCCTAAATAATAGAGTAATCTATTAAAAAGTTTCAAGCAGAACAATATAGCCAATTTAATTTGCAATGCAGAATACATTGCAGCATCCGATGCTTGCAAGAAAGCTATATGATTGTACAAGTTCATTGGCAAGCTAGGAGTGGCACCTCCCAATGATGGTCCTATTGTATTGTATAGCATCGGAGCCATAGCTCATACCAAGAAGCTGAAGTCCATTAGCTTACCAAGCATTTTGCATCGCTACCACCTTATTCAAAAATCTGTTAAGGTGATGTCGAACTTTAAAAGATCGATGGAAAGGAGAATATGACCAACCTATTTACTAAAGTCTCGATATCTAGGAGTTCTGAGATGATAAATTGAAGATGGATATATGATACTATACTGATTGACTTTAGTCCAAGTGGAGTTGTTGGAAAATATATCCTAAAGTCAATCATTTGATGATTATGCTAATTATAAATATATATGAATTGATAAATAATAAAAATTATTTGATCTTTTTTATCACAAGGTTACATCTTCTAACGAACTTCTATATTGTGATGAGGTCCTTAGGATTATTTTAATCGATAAAAGAGGATTTATCATGTAATCCTTAAACTAGTTCACGATCAAATGATATGCTATTATTAGGATGATAGTGATATCAAGTGTAGGTCGTTGTGTGCCATATGCGTTGGTTATCCTCATAACCAAATGATGTGGAGATACTGATATGGCATGCAAGTGAGATATAGGAGTACATCTCATTGAACATGACCAACTACGAAGCATCTGCTGTCAAGAATAGCTCGTGAAGGGTATGGATATAAATATCCTCTGACCTGAGATCACCACGGTGACTTGCAAGCAACTCACGTACTTTGGTGTCAGACTAACTCAGTTTCTAATTCAGTGACGGAAGGTTTCTGGATGCAGTCAAGTATTTATCAAGTTTGTGCATGAGTCAAGATGGGATTGACCCCTCCAATTAGTAGGAGTTAATGTATCAATGTATTTTAATTTAGCAAAATCTGAGTCTGGATAATCCATATGATCGATTTGAAAGATTGAAATATAATGTGGATGACTTATTTAGGATTGACAGTTAAATCCTAGGTCATCCTTGAGCATTAGGATAAAAGGATGAATTATACGATAATCATACATCAATAGATTTTTGAATGTTGCTTCATCTTCATTCAACCTATTCGGACGTCGGATCATCATTGCTAGATGGTTACATCGATTGATTGAAAAATTTATTCTGGTGCTATCGACTTAGATTCAAATCTATAGAGTCACACTTAAAAAAAATTTTGACTGATCATGTGGCTAATCAATGATTGAGAATTATTCAAGGGCTTAATTGTTAATTCGATTGATGATTAACTTTATGCAAAAGTTGTAATAAATTAATTTACCAAGTGTTAGTGAATTAATAAAGATTAACTAGCAATTAGATTGCTGATTAGCTCAATTTGATTGAGTAAAGAGGATTAAATAAAATCTAATTAAATTAAATTCAATTAGGTTTGATCTGATTAGGTTATGAGATGATCTAATCGCTAAGGAAGAATTATCCCTGATTTGATCCAAATTTTAGTTAATCAATTTTTAATTTGATTAAAATTTAATTAAAAATTTATAAATCTAATTAGATTAGTTTCATCTATTTTATTTAGACTAAACCAGATGTGATTTGATTTGGATTCAAATAAGGAAACCTATAGTCCATATAGGATTGGACTCTTCCTCTCCATGCGCCTCCCACTTTGATGTCATTTTTCTCCTTGCTAAAATAGTTTTTGCATGAGATTTTTTCACACTAAAGAGTCCTTTATCTTCTCTATCTCACATCCAATTTGGGTAGGATCAGGTTTTAAATAGTATGTTCAAATTTGATTTGAAATAGGATACCATATAGATAATGTTTGACATTATCTCTAAGACCTTACCGCCAACTTATTTTTTTCTCCTTATGTGTGCTATATTTTGAGGAGATTTTTATGAAAAATCAGTTGGAGAACTAATTTATCATGAAAAAATATGAGAAGGGGTGTCCCATATTTTTTTGGGCATGTTTTGGCATAGAATTGGGAGTAGTGCGACATCTTATGGTAGAGTCCAAGATCCTTAGGACTCTTCACCCTAAACCATTACATGCCAATAAAAAGGGGTTTGCTCTTTCTTTTGCGCATGTAAGAGACCAGAGAATGAGTTCTCCATATTGAGGGGCTTTGGGGTATGGTTCTTAACATGAAAAAGAGGAGGAGAGTCTTCTCTCTTGGGGTGTGCGTAAAACCTAGTCTTCTAGGGTTTCTACCTCAGGTTTGAGAAGAAATAAAAATAAGAGAGAAAATAGTTTCTTCTCATCTTTCTTCACCTCTTCATTTCCTTCAAAAGTTTATCTTCAATCTCTAAAAAAATTTTAGATATTTAAAGAAGGGATCCAGATCAGCCAAAAAGAAGATCTTCGTGCGAGCTAGCACTCCTGAGAAGACGATCAGATCGGGGCTTTGTAGATTTTCTGTAGAGATCGGATATATGTGTGACTGCAAGCAACCAGTAAGGATCATCCTTACCATGTCTCTCAGCAGTGACGATCATCGACCGTACTCAGATATCGAGTTCTGAATTAGATTAGAAATAAATGTGATCTACTGCTTACATCCATGCATGCAGATTTTATAATGTGATTATTTTAGATTTTATATCAACATATCATATCATAGATCTTAGAGTAGATTGATTTGATGATTAGATCAGATACATGTTAGATTAATTTAATTAATCTAATTATCTTTCACTATAATTTATTCAAAAAAAATTCAAAATATATGCATGAAATTGTCTACATTTTCCAACAAAGTGTGGGTCATATAGTTTGGATCAACATTTGATTTATAGTTCGCATTGTATTTTATTATTTTAATTATATTTAAACTCTTAGTTTAGCTCAAATTTAACCATTATGGCCTAAAATTTGTACTCACACATTCAAACACTAGATATTAATAAAGATGAATTTTATTCATTTATATCAAAGTGATTACAAAGTTTAGATTACAGAAAAAAATGAAAGGAGATACAGGTTATCACCTCGAAGCACCACCAAGATGGCTTGTTTCAGAACAGCCTCCTTTAGCATCGGTAACTTCTTCAGTTTGGATGGCCACGTTGATCTTGTTCACCTTGGCAGAGTGGCAAGATGTCTTGGCGAACTTTTTCACATTGTCCACTGCTATGGCAATCAGACTTTCATCCACAACGTCAGCTTGAAGAGACCTGACGCTGTCAGTAGGGAGGTGCACCTAGATCATTCTTTTGCACCTCTCAAAGCCTGCTAAGAATGTCATTCTGCATGCCTGGTTTATAATCTTAGTCCTTTTTTTTCACCACCAACCCATCCTTCTTTCGGCATGCATGGTCAAAAACTCTTGCTCTCTAAATTGACGCCAGAGATGATCGTAATTTTCTTTTACCTCCTTCAGTTTCTTCTTCTAGTGCTCTGCCTCTGGCGAAGCTTCTTGAAGCTCAACAGGCAACTTCAGAGTTGCTTGAACCCTTCCGAAAGCAGAGCCTTCCTCTCTCTGAGGTGTTCTCTCGGTACGACTTTCCTTTTTTGAGAATTTAATCCTCTTAGCTGAGCTTCCGCTAGGACTCTTCTGAGAATAAGCCCCAGAAGAAGCATGGTCTCGACTTCTTTTCCCTCCGAGTGTCCTTCTTAGGCGCTCCAAGTGTTCCAAGCATGATGCCAGTCTCTTTGAACCCTAGATCTTTGCCTCTCGAGGTCTTCAATTCTTCTTTCAGCCCTCCTTAACTCATTATCTCGATGATTGATTATCTCCTGGGCTTCTTGATGAGCCTCTTTAGAGAACCGAGCTCTTTGGCTAGTTACCATTATTTCTCTCTACCTACTCCAATTGATACTTCAGCAAATCAACTTCATCCTTTGCCACTACAAGCTCCAATGATGAGACGTCTGAAGTGACACCAATGAAGCTGGCCATGTAGTGTCCCATCTATGCAAAAAATTTGTGAGCAAATATCAAAATACTGCATGTTACCAGAGATCAATAAGAAGATCTAAAAATTTCTTACTTGCACGAGTGACCTCAGGGTGCTAGCCATCCGCTCCTGAGCCCCTTGCTCATCCATATACAACTCTGCAGACAATAGAAAGCTCCTAAAAAATTCATTGCTGATCGAAGATTCTCCACCATGGATAGGACAGAGGATGCCAGTTCTGAAGGGCTGCTTGAGAAACAGCTGGAGGAAGACATCCGATGGGTGTCACCAGCTCTAAAGATTTTTCAATTTTCGTCGTCACTGCTAGAACTCCCTCGGAGTTGCCAGCTACATCCACCACCTATGCCACCACAGTTGAAACTTTTGCAGGGCTACTAGTTGTTCCTACCGCTACGCCCTCTCCATCGATGCCTCCTCTTTTGTCGAAATCCCTTTCGATGGGTCTTTCATCACATCCTCCGATGAAGCAATCGCCAATTCAACAACTTGAAGAAATTTTCATCCCCCGCTGCCGCTGGAGTCGATCCGGTGGCCAGAGCTTGGGCATAATCATCCTCTGGAGCTGAAGGACCGACGGTCGGGGCCTTGGCCTGTTTCTTTCGAGCCAATGCCAGTTCAAGTTTTCTCACGAATTCTACACTCATCTTGCCTCTAAGGGTCACAATAAGGGTTTGGAGAAGGAAGGTCTCACGATTACTTCTCTCTGACTAAACATCTAGGAGCTTGATTTAAAAGGAAAATGAAGATGAAGATAAAAGCCGTCGCTTAAGAAATTAAATTTTTGAGAAGACCACCAGCTTTGAGGTCCCATGAATTACGATCGTTCGCAATGATCATGCCAAGATGACGTCAGCAGCTTTAAATGCTAAACATTTGCGAAGGCATGAAAGTGCACATCCTCAGATTCGATGTATGACTTTCGAAATACTATTTTATCTGATTCTCAAACTCGGGAGCAGGGGGTAGTGTTACAATGGTTATCGTGAGTATCTCGGATCAGCGTGACAACCATGAGATACCTCAGATCTTTAAGCTATCATCGGGACCACTTACTTAAGAGCAGAGCCATATACAGTGCCGAGCAGCTCGCATCTGGTCTGTCATATGGTCTACTTGGTGCACTCAATTACCTCGACAGGCCAATACTTTAGCGCATGGGTTGTCCCAGTTATCACAGTCGGCTCACCTCATGATGCGCGCGATAGTTGTCTACCCTGAGTTGATAGACTCAGACGTAACCAACTCTCCTGATCTCGCAGAAGCGATTAAAGCCTGAAATATTCGTCCATAATAGCATATTCAATGGCCCTACAATCTCAAGATCGTACGATCTCACAGCTATTCGACCAACTGTTCGACAGCCTTCTATATAAGCAATCAAAGCCCTAAGAACCACGTAAGTCAATCATTTCCTCTCAAAGAACTCGTTGCTATTCCTATTATTCTCTGAATCTAACTTGAGCATCGGAGGATCCTCGTCGAAGTGAAAACCTCTGGTTTGAACTTATTTTACAGGTCACTCCAGCACCAGCATCCCTATGCGAGGCTCAATCGCCTTCTCTCCGACCTCGATCAAATCAAGTAGCAATAGATATATTGGTGAATATGTTGGTGTTGCTTCTATTTCATAAAAATAGGGAATCCAGGAAGTTTGGTTTTGTACCCTCTTTTAAAAGAATATTTTTTTACTTTTCTTGAAAAAAATATTTTTGTGAGAAGTATATTTTTGCTTCAGACCTTGCAAAAGCTTTTTTTTAAAAAAAAAGGAACATCACACCATTAGATTATGCAAAGCAATTGCTATTCTGACATCATGTTTTTAATGCATATTTCATGTTGCATTCATAATAAATTTCAAAGACAAGCAAGGAGATGTGGAAAAAATGAATGCATGAAATCATGCAATATTGCAACTTCAAATTTAGAAATGAAACTTTCACCTTCTATATTTTCTATGTTATATCTGAACAATATGATATTGCGGACTAATGTCAATCATAATCAAATCTTAAATTTGAATTTGAGATCCTCATCATTTATTCTCTTCCATCTTCTTTATATCTATTATTATGTTATTATACTAATGTGTAGGATTTGAAGGCGGATTCTCTTAGTGTTCATTTAGTTGGGGCATATCAAATTATGGGGTAATCTAATGATTGCCCGAAATTATTTATTTAGAAAAATGAGGATAATAAAAAATAAATTTTATCACATTTGGTTTGTAAAAAAATTACTTCAGAAAATAGCATCAACAAAGATTGCTATGTTTGATTGGAAATAATTTTATATAAAAATATTATCAAATTTTTAATAATACAATTGAATAAATATTTCAAATAATGATTTTTTTTGTCTGTCTATTTGTTGTACAACTTATTTATATAAATACTATTGATATTGGCTATTTTAAATATTGAAATATATTTACATGAGTTACTAATATTTTTAATTTAATTATATATATTGAAATTTTTAGTATATTTTGGTATATAAATAAATGTAATAATTATTAATAAATCATATATTAAATTTATTGATAGTTAATAGATTAAAATTTATTTATTACTAATTAATATTTTTAAATAAACACATTAACATATTAAATATACTATTATTTATAAACATTATTAATCAATATATTAATATATTTATAATATATTATACAATACATATTAATATAATTAATATTTATTATGTAATGTAATTGACACAATATGAATATAATATAGGTGGGTATTTTTAGATTCTTCTATTTGGTAACCTAATGTGTGAAAATAAATACCACTATTTTGATCGTATTTGTTTTACATTCCTTCAGAAAAATGTCATGAAACTTTCAATTTATTTTACTATCTCTTTCATCCATGTTTTATCCTAAACATATATAAGATTTTTTTTTTCTCATACTCGATTAATCTCAACTAAACCAGTCATCATTTTTCAATACGCATGCCTACAGACCGATTTTTTATTTAAAAATTATATAATAAAAATATCTTTATTTTTTGAAAAAAATTATGACATGTTATAACGTAATATAATCAAAGATATCATAATATGACCTAAGATATTATAATATTAAAAAATATTTTTATCCAATTACTTAAACATATTTAATATCTATAGGTCGATTTTTTCGTTTGAAATTTTGAATGACATAAATATTTTATTTTTTAAAAAAATTATAACATCCTGTGTATATTATACATGCAGGATGTTATAATATAGATATAAAATATCATAATTTTTTCAAAAATAAAGATATTTTTATCATATAAAAAAATTTATATTAAATACATATTAAAAAATGATGATCATATTAATTAATCAGATAAGATGGTATATTTTACATCAGATTTTTTTACACCACCGACAGTGCACAAAAAATTTCACATAAGCCGGGGCCAAGACACAATTTGGGACAAGCCAACTGCGTTTCTTGATAGTTATTACAAATGTCAGCGTATACAGCCATCGTTTACTGAAAGATATCTATGTTGTACGCTCTCAATGTACATACCGATATACCAGCCTGACCTGCGCTTGGTTTTTCCCATTCTCCACCAGTCCACGAGGGGAAAATTCTCGGAATTCCGTGTGCTTTATCTTGCATCTATATAGTTTGAGCAAAAGAGCAACGTAGAAAAAGAAGATTTACGGTTTCAGAGCTCCTACTGCAAGGTGGGTCATTCCTTCCCATCTTCTTCATGAGAAGTGTGGAGGCAAGGATCTGGTTCGAGCCCAAGAATAATAGTGTTTCTAAAATTTTTCTCATACACGAAATTGTTGATGTCAGTTTCCATAATCCCAAGTCAATTCTTCAGATCTGGATCTCCATTTGCTTCATCTATATATAATATCTTTCTCTTGACATTCGTTCGTCCTCTTCTTGTTCTCTTTTTCTTTTTTTATTAAAAAAAAAACCTTATTTTTATTCTTCTAATTTTATTTTTATTAAAAAATAATCATCATTCGAAATCTGCTTCTCCTACCAATGTATAAGTTTTGAGTCCCAATTTGCCTGCGAAAGAGATCCCAATTGAGCAAATATTCAAGCAACATATATATCAAGTGGTAACAGTCCTAATTATTTTGTACCACAATCCCAAACCATGCCATCTTGCTTTCGGATAGCCAAAACGATGCAGTAGACGAAACATCATTGTATCATTGGCTTTCGGTATCGCGCTCAACCATCACTAAGGGGTGATTACAACAAAGATGATTGGATAACATGCAGATGATTGGATAACATGCAGATGTACGCGGATCACAAGCTCACCTAAGAGAGCACGCAGTTCAGGGGAGGGATAGATATATATACATACATACATACATACAAAGGACGTCGGTGCAATCTTCTACGGGCTGACACAGTCGACAAGCATGGAAAGTGCAGCTTCCGAGAAAAGTGAAGGAGACGGTTGGGACTTAATCCGCTGGGCCTGCCTCAGAACCGGGAACCCACGAGGAGCGGAGGGGGTCTGCTCTGGTTCCGCTTCCGGGCTGGAAGCGCCACCGGAGAAGGCGGCCCGGCTCTTGTCACGAAGCTTTGCCAATTGAGCGGTCCACTTGTCCACTATGCTACTAGACATTGGAAGCAGAGGTCACAGCAAGAGAGAAACCAGCAGCAGGAGAGGAAGGATGAATCTGACAGATGGAGGGACAAGGAAGGACTGGCAGATGGAATATAAACAGAGGGAGCAACGTCATACCGGCTTTGGAAACCAGGGTGCTCTTGGCGTTAGGAAGCCGCCACCAGAAGAGTGGTATCTTTAACTCTGTGGGGCTTCGGTGTGCTCGTCCTGTCATGGGGTCGGCAAAATGGATAGACATCAACCCAATCTTATTATATCACTAGAAAACGGCAAAGGGCGCTGTCATCATTCCCCAGCTGGCACGACTGCCTCCGTCTCAGTCTTGACGCGTAGAAACTGAGCCCCACTTCGCTATCAGACATTTCCATACCCATAGCGTTAGCATTCGCCACTCGGTGAATCAAGAAAATAAAAGTCGCATCTTTTTCCCGCAACAGGAAATGGCAAAATTAAAACAAAAAAGAAAAGGCAAAATATTTTTTCGCATTAAAAAAATTCGGATTCTTAGGATTAAAATGGAAGGCACATCAAAAACAACAATCAATTAAATGATGATAATGAAGATGACGTGAAGAACATCGACATGGGTATCTCCATCTGCCAGAGTATGACATTATCCTCTAGAAAATATCATTTAGATATAAAAACAGAAAAAATTCGGCATGAAAATCATCTAAAAATTGCACATATTATGTATCACTCTACATATTTAATAAATAATAAGTTAGACTTTATTCTCTTCTTATCAAATTATTATTATTATAGTTAAATAAACTTTCATATATGTATGTGTGTGCAGACACACAAGGATGCGTCAATATGAAATATCATGAAGTTTCCATAGTGTCTCAAGCGTCCAAGTATCTGACAAGTAAAAAAGTCCAAAATTTAGAGTATTCGGGTAGCACTAAGATTTTCTCCCACAAAATTAGTTATCAAAGCAGTTATTTAGACAAAAAAAAATTCAACTCCAACCAATTGTTCAAAAATATAGCAGGTAACAAGGTTTTCATCTCAGTTGAGGAAAAAATTCATGCCGACACTAGTGCCTTTCCCAAAAATCTAAAGCCCTTATCATCTCACATAACATATCAAGATGCGACTAGTGGTAAATCCAATACATTAGCTGAGGATTTTCAGTTTACATGTCACTAAATAATTAACTTTTAATTAATAAATATCAAAATCAATATCTAGAAAGCAGTTAATACTGCTCATATTAAAAACTTAGGATTTGAAATATCTAAGCTGTTTTCCCAATAATTCCCACCTTCCATTACGGCCAAGACATACCGAGATTTCGGTTGATCTTGGCATCACACATCCACCGCAATGGGTGATATTGTTATTTCCTGAACGCAGGATTGTGCTGTCCGCCATCCACTCAGTCCTGTCATGCTGCCACCTGTGTGAGTGGATGGGCAGCACACAGACGGGCAGTTTCTATGTGCCAGTTTGTGCCCCATATGGGAGAGAGCTGTCCCGCACACAGCATATAAAAATTTGATGATCTTGTGACATTTTTTTGACTATATTAGTCCTAAATGGCTCTGAGCCGAGAACAACGTAATTAATTCTCTCTTAAAGGCTATTAGGTTTCTTGCAATAAGCAAACTTGAGTTACAATTGACTGCAAGGCTACAGTTCAACCAAAACTTGTAATTGAACTTACAGCCAAATATCATTTTAATTAAAAATAGAAATATGATAATAATATTACTTAATGAATGTTATAATATTATGATATTATAATATCATTATCGTATCATATTACTAGTTTTATATTTGTTATAGCAATAACACTATATTATATTATAATATTAAAATTATATTATCATGATATTTAGTATTATATTGTAATGCTATTATTATATTACAATATTGAAACATATTACTATCATATCATAATACTAAAAAATATTATATTATTATAATATAATATTATTATAACAAAATTCTATTACCGTTATCATAATATTATACTAATAATTTTATAGCGATACAAATATTAATTATATATAATACATATTAGCTATTACAACGCATATGATGAATAATAGGTTATTATAAAATTGAATTAGTTGATATTTACATAATTCAATAAAAATTATTATTACACTAATCCAATGATAATTGAACTGCAGCATGTAATTAAATTGCAAGCAAAAAGATGCCCTTTGATGTAACAAATTTTACTGGACTTAATTAGTCAATAAAAAGCAGAAGATGACAATGATTACCTGAGAAGATATATCTCACTTGATGAGCTTGAACAGGAAAATGAACAAAAGCAACCAAAGGGTCATATCCAAGGGGTCCACCCTTCATACATGTTACATAAGTTGTCTATGTTTGTAGCCTGTTTAACGAGAAAATCTACTTGCTCTGAAATTTCCAAGGACCTGCAACGGAAATTGCGAAGGTTCAACACAGTGCAGAGTAAATTCAAGCTCACTAATTACATAACAGAAAGCAATTCCTGTCACAATAAAGGTACCTGATATCTTCAACATCCCTCCCATCTATCTTCAGCTCAACTTGTCTCAGGACTGATAAAGCATAAGCATTCTTACCTGTCAACAGAACATAAATATACAGGATCAACAAACTGCAACTCAAATATGTTCCCCATCCAATGGAAGTTCAATCACAACCTAGCGTTATATCCCTTTTTTCTGAAACAAAGTAGCCAACTGAAAAGCTAGTTCAGCTTAGTCAATACACTCAAACTAATGCAGGTCCAACGACTTAGATACCTTAATGCGTCAGACCTGAAATAATTATCTGATAATACAGCCATCGAAACATCTGTTCTACAAAACTGCCTCGGAGGGAACAGAACTCATAACTGAACTTAGTTCAGCAGAACTGGTTCCTCAAATCAATGGTAAGTCAAATGAATTAGATACCTTAATGCATCATCACTGAAGAATTATAAATGATAATAAAACCATTCAAGCATCTGAACCACACAACTGCCTGGTGGCAGCAGAACTGATATACTCCATCTTGATGGCAAGGAAAAACGAAAAGTAGCAGACGGTCTAGATTCGCAACAAAGATTGCCAATTCTATATAACATTAATAACACATATTATATAGGTCTCTAAATCTTCTATAGCTGCAAGTAATGCTGAGAGAAGTGGAAAGACAGTTAACAGATGCCTTACTCAAAGATTTCCAGACAAACAAAAATCTAACTGCCTGACAACATTATAATGTTGCATCTTTAATCTTATTGATGATGTGTAAAGATTATGTGGAACCTATTGTCTAAGTCCTTGCAAAGATCAGGAAGTACTTAATTCTTAAATGGGTAGCATGGGGGAAGTTCCTGCATTTGATCCTTGAACCTTTTTAGGAGTAGCCAACACCTTGAACAACAGCATCCCAACAAACATGAAGTTTAAAAAACAAAATCAAGAAAAAAACTTTGTGATGAGGATTTGATGGGCCTTCATTATCACATTTAAAAAATATAAATGATAAATTAGAAAATCAAACTATAAAGCATTCTTTTTAGGTGCCACAAGGAATTCTTCTGATCTGACATAGAATTATAGTTGAATCTCCATTTCCTTCAAACAAAAAAGGGTAAAAAAGGGAAAAAGAAAACCTACAACCTAAGGTTTGGTGTGACATTATTGAAGCCCGGACCAGTCGACTGGTGGTATAGTTTAGTACGCTCTTGTGCCATTCCGTACTAGGCATGAATCGACATAGAGAGAGGGCGAAGGGAGAATGGAATAGATAGAGTGGGGGAGAGAGGGAGAGGGAGAGCGAGCCGCCAGAGGACTGCGAGCTCACTACACTACCAAGCTCGGTGAAGCCGGAAGGCAGAGCAAGAAGGGCGAGAGGTGGCCACCATGTCACCGCTAAAGCTGGTGAAGGCCCATGTTTTGTATTTTTTTTTTGGGAATTATCAGGTGAAGTTGGCAACTGTATTACTGACTTGGTGAAGTCACTGTTTTTTCCTCTTTTTTTGGGATTTTCGATTGAAATCAGCAATCCAGTTGCCAACTTCAACCAAAATTCCCCACGAAGAAAGAAAAAATAGTGAAGTTAGCAACTGACAGGAGCCCATTTCTATCAGGAAGAGAGCGAAGCCCCTCCTCCAGTCTTCACCAGCCTCGACGGCAATGTGATGACCTCATCAGCCCTCCAAAGGCCTTCCCTCCCTCCCCTTACCTCCCTCCACCCTCCATCTTCCACCAAGCTTGGCAGCAGTGCAGTGAACTCAGCTGTCCTCTGACGGCCCTCTCTCCTTCCTCTCCCACCCCCCTCTCTTCCTCTCTTTCCTTCTCCCTATCCCCCTTGCTAGTTTCCCATTTTGAACACCAAAACCATCCCACTCGACCACCAATATGGTTTAACACACCCTGAATTAGACGGTTCGAAGTGATTCAGCAAACCCTACTACAACCTATAGATTAGTCCATCCTTAATTTCTGCAATGACCATAAGACTCATCGAATCATAGATACCACGAGGCTTTTTTTCCAATGTGACAACAGATCTCCCAGAAAGCCCATTTGGGAAATGATATCCATTTGGTTTCTCCAAAACTTAGGAAATTTGGGCGATTTACTTATTTGTGGTTCCTTGAGGCTTCCTATGTATTTCATGTATTTGTTGCTCAATTTCCTCTTTAGAAACATTTGAGTGCAAAAATCTTGCTTCAGTTTAACATGTTCTAGCACCCCATTGCCACATCCACAGCCATGCAAAGACTAGTCACAATTCAAGAAATAAGACAGACAAATTAATGAATACATAGATATATGTCCCTAGCTACACTTCAAAAGCTTGTGCAGTCACTGGTGATTCTAATATGCAGCACTAGCATCACTGATGTTATAAGAATCACTTTCCTTCTTTCCCTAATTCATGTGAAGGGTAAGTAAAGAAATCACATCTTACTAATATCAAACAAGTGAATACAATCACGACAAGTTTTCACCTGCGCTACTACCATTACTGTCATCAAATGAACTAACAATATTCTTTAATAATAAGAGCAGGACACATTTCATGCTTTCAAGGCAGAGCGTTTCTTGTTAAGTCATATATACAATTATCAACATTTTTCCCAACCATGTGGGATCAACTCTACAAATCCTATTTTGTCAATCAAGTCTTTCGCCTTTCAAAAAGGTTATGAAATTGTATCCATGAAATACATGCTATATTTTTAAAGCAAAGCACATTTTCTTTTTGGTGCTAAAGTTGTAAAAGTGGAATGCATTGTCTGTGGATTTGAACCCTAAAGCAACTTTTTTAATGTCTAGAAACTAGTCACATACATGTTTTATGAAAAAATTGAGTAAAATGGATTTTTGACTCACGAAAGGGTTTTTTGTTACTTATGGTTGGGACTCTGAGTTCTCTTCATTATGGGGCACCATGGTACTTGATATAATGGGAAAAAATGTTATGACAAAATAACAGCACTGAATGCTCATCCAAAGTCTATGATTTCTTACCCCTTATTATCCGACTTGCAGAATCTGAATAGGAAGAAGGATTGTCATGGCTTCCACCATATCCCTTGACCTGCTTTAAAGAGTGCTGTTCATTATAATTATGTGGCAGCTTTGTTTTCTCAATTATCTCTTCTACACTATCAAGATGGGTCACTACAGCGTCGTTTGATAGTGACAAAGCTTGCATACTTGGATCTGGTGGTACCACAGTAGATCGACTATTAGCACTGTCCACTTCTCTTGGACATTCAGATTCTGGTTTCCCAGCATAAGCACTTTGCAGTCCATCAGTATGTTTAGAGGAAACTCCAGTGCTACTGTCCTTTTCAGCATTGACACCATGCAAGAACAGTTCTACTTTGTCCAAGTTCTCAGGAAAACTTGCTTCAGCAAAAGTGATGTTGGACTCTCTGCTGCTGGTGTATGTGTGTTCTGGAGGAGAGATCCACCCTTCATCTAGCAAAGAAAAATCGCCAGCTGTAGTCAAATCCTGAATATTGTCTCCACTGCTTCCGAGAGACACCTCCTTGTCAAGTAGAACTGCACGATTTGAAAGTTCAGACCTTGATAGAGCAAGGTCCTGAGACCTTACCACCTGACTTTCCCCCAGACCTTCGAGAGCCTGCAGGATTATGAACCTTAGTGTAAGTGAAAGGAGAAACAATTGCACAAATACTTTTAGACAGAGACATCTAGAAACTTGTATAATTATCTAAAAGAGAATCCAGCAATCTTATAGATTCTGCTTAGAATTTCTTTTCCTGAACCAATAAGCCTTGGCTTTTTCTTTTTTTTTTTTTTTTGTGTTGTGTGGAAGGGGGGGGTGTTGTGGGTTGGGCTGAATAGTTCACCCAACAAGCAATTAAAATTTTCTAGTTAGTAGTTACTAACCAAAAAGTTACACTTAAGAGAGAATTACTTTATGGAGGTTTCCTGCATGTAGGCTTGAAGCCCGTGCAAGCTTGGTTAATGTGGAGTGCAATTCTTTTACAGAGTAGGTAAGCGATGGCACCAAAGGTACCAAAGATTGACAAGCCTCCCTAAGCCTAAAGATATAAGACTGGTACAGAGCCTGTCCATGAATGAGAGAAACATCTGCATTGCTTTCTCCTTCCTTTGATATTACATCAGCCATAGCAGCTAAATCAGCAGATAGGGAAGCTTCAATTGGAAGGAGGATCATGTTTGCCTGCCGGTAGATGGAAACAATATACATTAAAATATGTAAAATTACTTAATCAAATCATTAGGAGAAGCTAGCACAATGTAGTTGTGAACTGAGCCACAAATTCCAATTTCACAGAAATCACCAACAAAGTTCAAGAAATTTCAGTGTGAGCTAGCAGGAAACCTTGGAAAGATCTGCCATAAGTGCACTATGTGCTATGGAAGCTTCCTTTCCCAAACTGTAGATGTCATGTAAACCCTCTGTTATAGCCAATACCTGCACACAAACAGTGCACAAAATGAAGAAAAGCCAAAAAAAGTAATTCAGGCCCAATGTCAATACCATATATGATGAAGGAAAAATGAAGGTATATGACTACTAAAATAGGTTAGGTGAGCTATGTTGATTGTTTCTCATGTAACTGTAGATTTCAGATTATCTTGAGAAATATGGTAGAAAACTGAACTCATCAACTTTTACAATCCACAAAGCCATCTCTAGCTGATTGCTAAGCATGATCTCCTTGATGACAAAATACTATTTATGTCTGGGAACTCTATAATGGGCACATTCTTGCACACTACTAACATGTACACACAATAGTATCTGTTAACTCATTTATGTACAAATACCAGTAATGATACCACAAACAATGGTACAGTTATGAGCTTGAGGCATATGCTCATATAAGGAAACAATAAATTTTTCTTGGAGAAAAATAAACTTCCAGATTCATTATATCTTTTATATCCAATAAACTATAATACCTCCTCAAGCATGGAACCGCATTCAGTAGTCAAAGCAGTGTGTCCTTTTGAAACATGACTAAAAGCAGATAATGCCACAATGGCTTCATTAGCACACTCCCACATAGCTGCAAGGGTGTCATTCAGATCACCTGCAAAAAGATGTAAAGCACCATCATTCATCTTTACATCCACATGCTTGCACAAATATTAGCCAGAATCTTGTGTGGTGCAAAAATAAGAGAGCCTAGAGCAGACCTGAAGCTGACTTTGCCTTTACAGAGGCAATACAGAGTTCATTAGTAGCAGAAAACAAGCCACTAGCGGCCGCTTCCATGTTATTTTGTGCCAGCTTCCATTCTTCTTCAGCACCTAATTTGAAGAAATGGTGAATGAGGTAATAGAAAACGGGGAAAAAAACTGCAGCTAACATATAATGGAAGAACAATTCACATGAAAAGAATCACAATTTTGAGACTATATTATATAGGCAGGATGGGATCCTACGTGTAAAAGATTGATAAGCAACATCTAGTCTGGTCAAGGCATTCAGGAAAGCTTGCTGCCATGTTCTACCATCAGTAGTAGTTTGTCCAGAAGATTTGTCTCCAGGTATCCAAAAAAGACCATCTCTAGATACTTCAAATTCCATGACAGATGTGCAGATCTTCATAATATCAGATGCCTGTTCTCGAGCTGCCCAAAGCAGTTGTCTCCTTCTCAATAGATGATCATGGAATTCAGAAGGAATTCCGGAGCCCTTGGCTGAAGAACTTCCTGCCCCAACATTTGGGCCAGCACAAGCCCATCCCATGGCTCTTTCAAGCTGTCCTTCCGTCGACAAAGAAGCCCCTTCACAAGCTTGCAGGCATTCCAGTGATCTTGCTATTGTCGACATGGAAGACTGTATTCCTTCCAATAGTTTCGGCCTGCTAAGGTTTAAAACAAAGGACAAGAATTCGTCATCTCCAAGAATGTTTTGAGACAAAACCTTGGTTTTTAGCAAATATGGCAAGGAAAGGTCATGCAGCCATCCCATCTGCACAATCTCCAAAATGGTCTTTCCCAGAGCCTCAGTCAGCTCATTTACCTGCCTTTTCATAAGAGAAATTGCTGACTTGGCAGCCCTAACTGTCTCATGTGCATTACAATATTCTTCAAGCATAAGCTGAACTCTTCTCACTGGTCCAGAATCTCTTTTTACTTGATCAGAAGAAAAGTGCCTTCTTGCTTCTACCATGTGCTGCAAATTCTCATTTTCTTTGTCTATCTGTGCCAGGAGAGCAGGAGCTACTCTTTCTTTCAAGTACCGATTAACTTGTTCTTGCAGATGGATTCCAAGCTTCTTCTTAAGAACATTGTAAAGCTGATCAAAACCAAAATTATGATCAACCGAAGATGATATGTCATGAATGCATATATCAAGAATAGAGTCCAGAATACTAACTTTCCAAACAAAAAAAGCATGATTCTTCAACAAGCTGGCAAAACCCCACATTGATTCAGATAGTGAAGTACTGGATGTCCCAAAATCTGCTAGATTGGAAGAGGAGCCATTTGATTTAAAAGGAAGAGTACCATATGATAGCAGCATTTGATCAATTGATTCCAGCTTAGAAAAGGGCTCAACTAATGCAGCGAGAAGAGCCTTGCTTCTTCTATTGTATAGATCCCCCTCCTTTTCCATGCTTATTACAGATGCAAAAAAACGTTCAGAAGAAACTAGTGAATTTTTAACATTAGATTCTATCTTTGTTAAAGAAGAGCTCCGCATATCTTTCTGGTTCCAAGTTTGATGGAGTTGGTCTAACTGCACTCTGCAAGCTTCTTCTTGGGATGCCAGCTCTTCAGCCTCTTCCCAGGATAGATGATCTCGACCTTTCACTGCAGCTTCTTCAAGAGCTAATTGTTTCTCAGTGATAAGCCCAACTTTCACAAAGTAGTTCTTTTCTAGCTCTACTAAGGATGCTCTCTCTAGCTCCACCTCAGCGAGTTTTTCTAGTGCTGTATCAATGGAACCACGGATTTGAGAAAGGGATCCAAAAGCTTCCATTGCTTCTGAGTTGTAAGAGATAGTTGATTTAATTATCTCTGGAAGAACAACTTCAGTCATTTGTTCAATCAAGTGTTTACTGGAATGTATACTAGTCTGAAATACAGAAACCCAGTTTCCTTCAGAAGCAAGCTTCACATCATCAGCAGTTGTACTGATCCTAGGTAAATCAATGTCAACCAGTTGCTGAACTTCATTGACAAACCCAGCAACTAGGACACATTTCTCAATCTGCTCTTCAAACTCATGGAAGGTAGCTACAGAATCCGGTTGCAAACCATCATCTCCTGTTCTCCAACTAACTCTGCCTGTGGATTTATTGGAGATATCTATAACTTTCACTTTAACCTGCTTATATAGTTCATTTACAGCCATGCTTAAAACAGATAACATCTTTACTTTCTTCTCTTGAAGATCTCCCTGCATTTTAAAATCTTTAATTCCTTCATATTTTTGAACTGAATGAGTACTGGAAGTATCATCTTCATTTCTTGAATAACCTGCAGACTGCATATATTTTGTGAAAACAGATAGCAGGCGCTCTTTAGATTTTGCTTCAGTATCTGATCCAATAGAGTTCATCAATTCTGAACATTCGTCATTAACTTTCTCTATGTCCATTATATATCTTTCCATTTTATGAAAGAGGTCTCGATGCCTCTGTTGAACCAAATCAACACATTCCACCTGGGTCTTAGCAATAATGTCAGCAGCTTGCTTTCTTGCAAGGGAGAGGATATCAGATGAAATGTTATTTACAGATAGTTGCAGAACATGTGCCCAACCACTCACTGGGCTGGTTGTAGTGTAGTTTAGCGGGAGAATTCTTTGCAATGCCAAGGCATAATCATGGAGTGATTCCATTGCACAGGAAAGCCCCTTCTCCAACTCAGCAACTATATGGGAAACTTCCCTATCCAAATCATAGCATTGTGCTCGCGTGGGCTCTGGAACAATTGTTAGTGGAACTTCTGAGACTAGAACAGCAGAAGTAAGAGATAAGGCCTCTTCCATGCTACTTAACTTTATGCACGCCTGCATGTCCAGAACTGAACCACTCCGCAATGCATCAAGGACCCTTTTATGTTGATCCACCCACATAGCAAGCTCTTGGGATTTATCAGCTGCCACAGCTTTTGCTTGAGCAAACTCATGAGCCTGAACTTCAAATGATACCTGAGCTGTTTCCAATATCGATTTAGCTTCAGCTACAACTGACTTTGCTGATGTCTCATGCTGTAGAAGGCTTGATCTCTCTTTGTCAGCATGATAGAATATGGCAGATATCACCTCGTATTGGTTTAGCACATCCAGGCACCTCTGTCACAGTTTTGCAAGAAAGATGAAGTTAGTTGGTTTGATCTTCCTAATTTCTAGATGCATCACATAAGAGCGTACGGAAACATTTTTTGTCATACCTTGAGGGCAGTGTCGGCAGCAGGTAAGGTAGCAACTAAAAGATCATGATGCTCCTGAAACATGAAATTCATTGTTATGTTTGATCTTTACATCCCTCTCCCACAGCAGTAAAGATTAACAGCTTCAAGAAAAATCAATGTGCTTTTTTTTCTTGCTATTTATCATTGACAGATATAAACCAGTGTTGACTAGAATCATCAGAGAAGCATATGAATGACTTTACAAGAAGAGAGTGCTAAGAGTGACATGCAATTAGTTTCTCAAAACTGATACACCAATTTTAGTATTCCTAACCAAATCAAAGCAGGTTGCAAAGCTCTGAAGAAAAACATACTAATCTTTGAACTCAGAATGACTGGTTTGGTTGCATTTGGCACTACGAAAGTAACACCGGAACATTAGTTGGGCAGTTAAGGGTGCTCTAAGAAATGCATGAAAAAGTAATGTTTTAAAACCCAGATGGATAACTAGGTCTACCCATTCGACCAGTCACCTGCAAACCTTTGTGGGTTGGGTTGCATCAAAACCCACTAATTCTGAAAATTATTCAATCCACCTCTGGTTCACCAGACCAAGCAGTCAAACCATTCAAACTAACCAGGCCAATGGGATCATCGACCGTGAGATTCGGTTATTCAAAAAATGATTGAAAAAATCCGAAACCTTACCTACAATAATCCCAATCACTAGTGCCCCACACCTTTCTATCCTCTCACACGGTGGCTATTGGGAGAAAGCGAAGTTGCTGCTGAGGGGCAAATGCAGGTATCTTGCTATAAGGTTTCTGGAGGAAGACACTGCCAAAGTTGATAAGGGCACCATCTTGGCAGGAGACTGCCATCAAGGTGGAGGGTGGTGGCCTTGTCAGAGAAGAAGAGGATGCCACCAGTGAGAGGACCGCCAAGAACAGGAACTCTAAGAGGAGAATGGTCAGGGAAGGACTTTTTCTTCTAGATCTCATTTTCCTTTCTCTTTCTAGAGGGATCCAATTTTTCACAATGAGGTTTGGGTATAAAATGTTACACTGTCAAGACTTGGGAAAGAGGAAAGACTGCCATCATTGACAAATAAAAAATGCTTGCTAGTTCAGGCACATTGGACCTGTGGTTGAACTGGAAATCCATGACTCATCCACTGAAGCAGTTCAGTGTGGGTTAACAACAATGCTACTATCTGCAAAAGATGGAAAATTTTATAATAAAACTTAGCCTGGAACTATTAGGCTATTATTGCTGTTCCAATATCCAAACTTCTATTGGCCTAAATTTTGGCCTCAATACATGGTAAACCAGTGTTACATGGACTCACATACAGCTGAAAGAACCATTGTTAAACATAGATCAGCGAGTCAAATATGCCACAGGCACATTGGGTACTTGCTGAACTCTTTAATGACAAAGTTTGAAAATTGGTAAAAATCTGAACTCTTCCAACAATGAGTCTAACCCACCACCATAATGATGCTAGAGATGGACTTTCATAGTTTTCGGAACTTGTTGAGAATGGAGGAATTAATACAAGCCTCTTCCTAATGTCAAATATCTTTTATCCTTGAGTTAATACTATGACTTTCTCTGAGAAATAAAAAATTTTGACAGCAGCACTATTGGTAAGACTATTGGTGTCTTTTTTTTTTTTTTTTGAATTCATGACACCAATACCTTAGATGTAATTAAGTTAGCAAATGAAAAATGGTTTATATTTGCGACCACTATTCAAGATCAAAGAAAGCATCATGAATCTAATGACATATATCTTTCAACAAATACATTAAACAGGTCAAGATCATTGCAATATTTGAAATCAAGACTGGCATCTAGAAACTCAATGCTTAGCCACAAATAAACACTTTGTAAATTTTATGTCTTTTGATACTTTCTGTTCTGTGCATCTAATTTGGTAATTTTTCCCCTACATGTACCTGTGTCTTGTTTTCTCCTTTCATGAAATTAACACTCGAATACACACCTATATGATGTCATGCTGTTTTCAAATAATTTCAGAGTTTGTCACACAATCGGGTTTGTTAAAACATGTTTACTAGCCTTTAAGCATGTGTAAACTCCTTTCTAAAAGTTTCTGGAAGACTGTGTATAAAAATTACCTGTAAAGGAACACGGATTTCCTGAACTCTTGAGGCAAATAAGCTCAAGCTGACAGCCAGTTCCATTCCTTTCTTTTCTTCACCACCAATTGCTGCTTCATCATGGCTATCTCCCCGTGTCCACTCTACTAAAGGGTCCCAGACAAATACCTCCAGTAACATTAAGATAATATCTTTATTCTTCTGGAGAACACTCATAACTGCTTCACAGTTGGCCCTGAAGGTACCTTCTGTTCCAGTCAAACCTAAAGCAGTTTGAATTATCTGAGTAAGGCGGAAGGGAACTATTTCAGGAATCTTTAGCCTCCTCCCTTTGTCAAAACATACATTGTAATCTATATGGACAACATCACCACTACAGAAATCCATAAGGATGTTATCCAAGTGTCTATCCCCTAAGCCCAGTATATGGCCCACCATGCTCATGGCTGCTACACTACCAGAGAACCTGCAAATCAAATATGGATCAATTAGGTTAATGCAAAGTTTGTAAAAGATGAATCATTCCAGAAATCCAGAAGAATGAAAACATGAAAGTTAGGTTGTGGAACCAGCCAGATATTCTTCTACTAACTCAAAATAGCATACACATACTTGAAAGCAACTGCCTGATTCCATCTACATTGTATTTATTTTTGTGCAAGGCAAAAACATCTAGTGAAAAGAACTAATGGGAACATGCCTGTAGGTCTTTCGTGTCACCGATCAGAAATAACAATGGTAAATGTGCAACCAGCAGTATTTAATTAAATTGTGTATCAAGAAGCTGACTGTAAATGCCCATTAATGTTGTTGTAATTATGATAATAACCAATAGGCCTTATGTGACGATGTGTCTCATATGATTGAAATTTAAGAAGCAGAGGTTGCACTAAAGCTGATATCGCAGTATGCATGGCCAATACTTGTCGAACGGAAAACTGAACAGATCGCCACACCCATTATATGTATATCTGTTTGGTCTAGTAGGAAAAATAAACCACCGGTAGCATGCTAGACAACACAGTAGCAGCCCACATGTTGTAGTATATATATACAAGTAATGCTGTCCCACTAAATATACTTAATACCTCCTCTCAAGGTCTTCCATAAAAATGAATAATGAAGAATGCAGCATACAGTAAATCAAAGAAAGAGGAGAGTTTTAGGAAGGTAACATAGAAGCAGACAAGCGTGCATGTGAGAATCCACATGGAAGCACAACTCATAGGATATGAGCTACCAAAATGTTACCAAACAATCTTATAAGGGAGTGAGATCTCAAGAAGAAATGCACTAGAAATGAGCAATCAGCAGATGACAAGCATGGCTTAGAACGTAGATGAATCTTGATGTAATGCAAGAGGCTAACATACAAGTAGTGAAGCTGGTCTTAAACAACATGCAGACCAAAAAAGCAAGGACAAGGGCTGTAAACGGAAGTGCAATAACTATGCCAAGGGTGAATTAAACCCACAAAATAACACCTATTATGAACTTGAAAACAATAAAAGGTGTTCTTTAAGCTAGTAAATGACAGATATCTCTTAGAAGGTAGATGAATCTCCACATAATGCATGAGGTTATGAAGCTGATGCAACAAGGACAATATCTGTGAATGGAAGGAAAAAGGCAAAAAACTTAAGAATAAACATGATGGAATTAAAACTGCACACATTTGCATCAGTTCTACAAATTCAATCTGATACCAGGAGCCAATAAAACAAGATCAGCAGATGTCATCAAGTATAGTTTTCTGACAGTAATCACTACCCAAAGACAAGTCAGTCAACAAGGTGGTTGTACACATCGGCCATTTTATTAGGAGACTTCAGCCTGAATGTGTGTTAATAGCTTCCCATGATTGTTCACTAATTGAGCAGGGAAACAAGCATGGTCCTGTCTATTTCAGGTTCAGCTTTGAACATTCTACTTCACTGTCACCTCAAGATGAGAAAATCAAATGACAAAGAATAATTTGTACTAAAAAAAAAAATCAAGTTCTTTCAACCTTCATAGAAAAGAATTTGTATTTTTTTGCCACATGAGTCAGCTGCTTCTAAAATGAAATTACAAAAAACAAAATCCAATACCTCTTGCCTTCAAAGTAAAAGCTCTAAATCCCTCACTGGCACACCACATCTCCTGCCAAAGAAGCTGCCTTGGAGTCTCTTTCATAAGCTCCAAAAGGACCTTTCTTTTAACCTCAAGAGGCCAATCCCTTCGTGAGATCACTCTTCTTATGCCTTTCTCTTTGAGCGCTGGTATGATTTTTCCATAAAACATATCACTTGGACGGGGAACAGGTGGCACTTGGTTGTTCGCATTGCCAGCACCAGCTGCAGAAAGCTGTGAAATCTGGGTACGGGTTTGCCATGACTTGTAGACACTATATATGCTAGTTACATTGTCTACCCACTGGATCAATCCAGCCCGCCCGCTGATTGGAGTCACGGAGTAATAGCGAACCGAAATGGATCGACTGCGAGTATCAGTGCATGAATAACAAAAACTATTAACTGCTTGCAACATCTGCATGATTCGAGCATCAAGACGTAGATCCTCTCGACCTTTAAGAAGATAAGTATAATTTTGACCATCTGATCCTCGTAAAACTAGCTTCTTAGGTTTTGTCTTTGTTGATAGAATTGTTAACTGTTCACAGAAGGAAGAGATTGTAACAAGGCCCTGGATGTCAGCCATAGAATTTCCCGAGGAATCAAGCATCGAATTTTGCTTCTCAAAACCAGGCATTGGAACATCAGAAGATGAAAGTAATGCCAGTTGTGGAGCCACTTCATTCAAAGATATGACTGACTTTCGATGACGGGTTGCTAAAGATGCTGCAATAGTATTAAATGGCCGCCACACATCTCCCAACGCCATTGCAGCTCCAGGGGGGGTTTTAAAACTTAAGATGGCAGACTTCAGCTGTTCACCATACTCCTTATGGAACCAGAGCTCATGAACTGTTTTTGGTTCACGAGAAGTTGAGGTGAGACGACGCTCTAATGCCACAATAATTGGAGCCATCATAGCAGAGTATTTTGCTGCATTTATCTTGTTCTTTTCAGCATGACTGAGGGTGGAATTTGCAGCAATTCGTGTAGCTTCCTCTTTCAGCAAATTTATGCGTCTTATGACATCTAATTCCAGAAGCATTTAGTAACTATTTGTGAATTCCAAAAAATAAGATATTTGGATAGAAATTTGTGAATTAAGTACTAGTAAGAACCATGAAAGCTATAACTACAAGAATAAAATGATCTTCATAAAAAGAAATAAACTGATCTTTAAAACAAAATATATGTTGTACATCATCTCATATAAACCCTTAAATCTTTTTATGTAACTATTCTATTTGTCATACCTTCACCTTTAGATTCTGAAATTCTTTTAGTATAATTTAAAGTTTCATGTAGTGTTACCGAATTCCAAATTATGACATACCTGTCAATGTGTCCTTGGCTCCTTGCTATATCTTTATCCAGGAAGACTTGTAACGCTGGACATGTTCCCCAACTGATCTTATGGGCATTTTTCTGTTCCTAGGTATACCCTAGAAAGAAGGATGAGCTTCTTCTGGGAAAGAATAATCAGCTAGATCACAGTTTGGCTTGTATTTCTATTTCATGCAAATATTGCATGCATATGTCCAATGTCACTTCTGGTCTGACCATTTTCTTTGTTTTAATTTGGTTCCTAGACTTTCTTTATTCAAAAAAAAAAAAGAGTTCCAGCATAACAAAGTTATTCAGAAAGATATAATCATACAGAATCCATTATGACAAAAAAAAAGAAAAAAAACCTATATTATCTTTGCCAGTTGTAACAACCATGCTAGAACAGAAACACATAAATATGACAAATGAACTAATTATACAAGCAGTTTAGAAAGCCTCCTATAGGTCCAGTTGTAAATGTTGTTAGTAATATAAAATATTTACTGCTAATGGACCTCATTTACCTGTATGAAGATCCTGAAGTGTGCTCAGCCATTGTTCCTCCCATAGAACAGTTATGCTTCCCAGCTCATTAATTACAAGCTGAACATCTTGAATTAATTTAGGGTAAAGCTTATTCTGCATCGGGCAGTAGAATGTCAGATCCCAACTCTCACCTGACTAAAGATGCTGAAGTAAACTAACATTATTTGTGAAAATCATATTAGAGACCAGGAAACATTGCATGCTTGATGAAAATTTAGATTAGCACACAGTTCTTTTTTTTTTTTTTGGATGAAAGATTGGCATAGAATTGAATAAGACGGTTTCATTACCAAACAGTCAAACAAGCGCTGAAGCTCCTCTGAGGGGTCTCCTTCACAAGCATTTAAGTCAACTAGTGTAGGATACACTATAGAGCATGGGGATAGCTTGGCTAGCATCATCAACAGTCCCTCCAATTGCTTTCTGACTACTTGTTTAGGATGAGAACTTAACCGAGCAAACAGTTGGGGTGTTATTTCCTATAATAAAAATGACAAAATATAAAACCTTAAACCAGTATCATTAATAAGGCTGCCCAGCATGATAACTAAAGCATCTCTTACCTGCCATGGCAATAGTGGAACTGTTCTAAGACCATGTTCAAGAATTTCTTTTAACTCAAATCCATAATTGACAATAATATGTAGGACATACAGCATTGCCCTCAGTGTACAGCTTCTGGTTTTTTCTTTCATAACATCACCATGAGAGCTAGCAAAAAATGTGGAAGATGCATGTGTTAGATATTGAAAATAGCCACCTGCAGCATGGCCAAATAGTGATACTCTCCTGTGCCGTAGTGACCACCAAATGTCAATCAGCTCATTGACTAAAGACAAGATGTCATTTTTCCTTAGTCCAGCATTTGTACGGAGAAAAAGCACCTGTAACTGAGAAGATAGAGCAACAGAGGGGCATTCACCATCACAGGATTCAAACCCAGGTGCTCCAGATGCGGCTTGCAATAGATATGCTGCTTGCTGGACCAGCGAATTTATACAGGCTTCATTTTCAGGAAGGGAAGTGGATACTAATTGCTCTTCCTCCACATCGCTTGCATTTCCATCAATGTGACAAAACCTTTTCATAATGACTTCCACCTTAGACTTCTCATCTTCTGTCAACTGGTATCTGTCTGTTGTAAGTTCTGGATTGAGAATAGGTGACAAGCAAGGCCGAAGAACTGCACCATGTACAGAAAGAGAGTCTTTGGCTTGACTAAAACACCAAGAAGCATAAGAAAGCCATGTCTTACCCATAGTGGGGCAAAGATGGCAGGATAATTTTGTGGCTGTACCAACTATTTCTTCCAGAACTGCATGATAGTTTGCATCAGAAGTTACATGACCATCACTAAATGAGAGCCTGCCTCTGGTAAATGAAAAATTATCACTTGCATTACATGCATGGAAATCTTCACATATCTTGAAAAGAATATTGTGCAAATTTATATCTGGATTCTCTTGTCTCAACCAATTGGAGAGTTTCAAGCATGCCTTGGCTTTCAGAACAGAACCAGTAGCAGAAGCAGTAGCAGTTGTAGACAACATATCATCACGCACCAATGACCAAAGATCAAGGAGAGCCTCTTCATTCTTCCCTTCTGCATGCTTAAGTAGGATTCCCTCATACTGCAAATTCAAATCAAGCAACTCCGTATTCATCAATACAGAACTTGTCAAAGGGTGGTTCATAATGTATTGGTTCATGCGGTCAGCCAACATGAAATTTCTCTGCTTCCGAGCTAAACTAAGTAATTTCTGACAGAGAAGCAGAGTTACTGTAGAAGTTGGCAGCATGGTGCGATAAACTCTGAAAACCTTGATCCACAAGCTACAATCTTGATGAACTCTACTGATTGGGGATTGCAGAACATGATGCAATGAATCTAACAGTGATGAAAAATGTTTCGTTTCATGTTGGCCATTTAACCTCATACCTTCTTCAAAGGCAAAGATGCAATGAAGCTGTGTGGCAAAAACACCTGCCTCGGTCAATCCTTCAAGTGGAACAATAGCTAATGCTTCGTCCAACATCAACTTGGCCTTATCAAGCTCCTCCAGCACCTTATCAGCCCTCCCATCCCTTCGAAGCATTGACCGTAAAAGCATCTGTTCACTCCTATCTAGTGCTACCCTAGGATCAAGAGTAAGTTCACAGCTGCTCTTAGGTGTCAAATCAAGATAGCCCCATGCTGCATGGAAATCTCCTTCATCAAAGCGTGCTAAGGCATGAATTGCATTCAGCTCATTACCAGCTGTAGTCAAAGCACCAGAATAAGCCTTCCCTGCATGCATAGCACGAAGTGCCTGTAATTCTGTGAGCCAATTTTCTAAAGACTTCCAATCGCAAATGGATGTATAACACTCAATCACACGTGCAATAACAAATTGGATGCCATCAGAACCCAAGGAACTAAGTGCATCCTCAGACTGAAGTAGGTGAGAAAAGTATGCAGCAGCACTCTCATAGTGTCCTTGAGCTTGATGGACAAGTCCTGTCATCCACGAAAGATGCCCAAAGCTTCCAGTTACACCTTGGCTGGGCTGGATGTCTTCCTGGAACAAAGAGGAAAATGTCATGGTGACCCACTTCTGAAGGCCAATCAAAGCCTCTGAATCACGACAGCTGCACAAAGCCAAGGATGCATATCGCAGGACCCTCAAGACATCTTCTGCTAATCTAATTCTAAGATCATGAAGATTTTCAGAAACTGCTGGCCCACGAGTTTTATCTTTGAAAGCTGATGCTACCAAGTTTCTGAGTTCCTGCAATCGCAATGCACCATAATGAAGGGTAGCATGGTGACAATGCAACGCAAGCCCAGCATTCATCATAGGCTCACATATTCGAGAAAACCACTCCTCACAGACCTTCTTGTTTGCCCGGAAAAACAGGGAGCTCGATCGAGGAGAAGCAGGTAACACAGAAGAACCTTCATATGCATTATACACATTTTTTTTCAATGCCTCAACAAAATCAAGCAGTAACCACATAGGTAACAGGTGGAGATTAGATGAGCCTATGTACTTGCTGTCACCTTGTTCAGCATCTAGCAGCAGCACATTTGGTATATCCAGAAGCATGCGCTCTAAGGCTGCAAAAGTCTGGGTGGGACCACCAAGGTTTGTTCGAAGACGAAGAGCAATGCAATGCCTAGCAGCTTCATGTATGGACCACCAAACTGCAGCTAGAATGTTCACTGGACATATGTTTTCAAGCACAGCTTCCTTTACTCTAGCATCCTTCCACACAGCACTGGCACCAGCATCTCCAACTACTTCTTGTTGACCAGAAAAGACATCCTTTTTGCCACAGCAAGTAAAAGCTAATCGCTGGATCCAAGAAGATAAGGGCACCTTCCATCTTTGTGAGATATAACCTAAAATGGAGACAAGTTGCTGCGACTGAAGTTTTCTAGGTAGCTGTTTCAAGGCAAGTGTGTGCTTCCAATTCAAGTAATATTGGTTGCCTGTACTAGGTGGCACAAGCTTAGAAGAGATAATTTCATCCTCGATCAAACCACATGAATAAATTGTAACAGGCAGGACAACAGAAAGCACCCTTAGAAATGCATTCTTTATAGATCTATCTGGATCACCTAGCTTGTCAAGGACAACCTTTGAAATGCAATAAAAGTTCCCAGGATCAATAAGATGTGCCTGCATAAGTGCCTCGAGCACGGTTGCAACATGAGACCTCACTTTTGACTCCCTGTCATATGCTGCATTCAATATTGAAAAGAGTAAATCACTGCCAAGACTGGCACTTCCATAGGGTTCACAGAAAGATCTAACCAGATCTGCGTCCTTTTCCACATCTCTTATTACTTGTCCAAAGGTACGGATCCAGACAAGTGCTTCTAGTTTAACGGCTAAAGGTGAAGAAACATCAAGAGCTCTAGCTATAGATGCACCATACTTTCTTAAATACTCATTAATTAGATCAGGATGGACATTATTAGCTTCAACACATCCTTGACTTTCAGTAGACAAATCACCAGACACCTTCTTCCATGAAGTCCTAAAAATTGCAAGCTTACTTAAAAATTCAAATTCACTGAACTTTTGCAATGCCCTAACAACATGCACTTGCAACTCAAGGCAGCCCTGAATAGGGGGCTTGAAGGGGTCAAGCTTTTGTAGGATAAAAGATGTCAGTCTCATCTGTCGCTCACATCTAACTGTATCAATAACCATCTGCTCTGGCAAACTTTCTGCAGAACCAAAAGATACAGAACTTTGTAGAACTTTTAAATCAAATTTCATCAAGGAAAGCAACTCAAGTTCTGAATAACCCTTCCCAGAACCTAAATCCGACTTGAATTCCTCCTGAAGACCACCAAGATCAGCAAATTGTCCATGGATTTTTCCAAGCAACCCTTTTAACAGCTCCAACTCGTCAGTCAAACATGTAATGGCCTGAGAAACAACACCATCAGAACCATGCTCAAGGAAGAAGAGGTAAGTGGCAGCTGAATTTGCAACCACAAGATGATTTGGATGCAGACGCAATTGGGATAAGGGCGACTCAAACTGCAGTATAGTCTGGACGGATGAAGAAAGGAGCCCCAGCTTTTGTAGAGACAGCAGTTGCAGATTAGTTTTCAGCACTGCTTGAATCTGAAAGGGTGGAATCCCCCTCAAGCTTTGGAACAAAATATCGATGGCTATTGCATAGAAGCTGGAGAACCTGTCCTGCAGTATTTCAGCTAAAAGAATCAAGCATCTCCAGGACTCTCCAATCCATTTCGACCACCCAAACTTACCACCAAACGTTGATATGCACCTCAACAGCCTAGGAGCCATACTCTCAAGGTGTTCCCTGATCATTTCAAGCAGATTCATTTCCAGCAAGCCAGAAGCCATTACCTGCAAAACTGTCGAGAAGCAGGAGAATAAAGCAAGCAGCCTGGCAAACTGCTGCAGGGTCTCGAGGCTCATGTCCTGAATCAGCACTTCCATGTCACCCAAAAACTTGGACAGCAAACCTAATGAGAACTGTATATTGCTCAGCCAGTGCTTCTGGAACTGCAAGAAGCTGTCCATTATGATGTGCCTATCCGACTCGGAGAGGTTGGGCACGAAGGCCCATCCAAGAAGCAGGTCCACGATGTCTGCGAAATGGGGCTGGAAGCAGTGCCCAAATTTCAAGGAGATCAAAGAAAGAAGGCCAAGCAGCTGATGGAGCAAGTTCAGGGAGGTCCTCTCATCCTCCAGGAGCTCTTGGCATGCTTTAAGAATCGGCGGGATGAATCGATCGATGCTGGATGCATCCCCAGTGTGAAGGAACTCCCTGAAGCCCTCCAGTGCCAATTGTGCAGAGCCACTTGCGACGCCAATATCCCCCAGAAGGGGCAGAGCCCAACCGACAAACCGATCAGCCAACCCACCTGTCAGGACGTGGCTCTGGAGCGCATTCGATGGAAGAGGGTGGAGCTCACGACGGCGCACAGGGATCCATAGGCAACCACCGCCGCCCGCCTCACAGCATATGATCTGCAACAAGAAAATCGCTGACGCTATAACATAAAAACATACATTTCTTCCCTGGTCACGCTAACAGATTTTAGTAAAAGAGGAATTTTGAGGTCATGAATTCAATTTCGATTCGATTCGATTTCGGTGGCTTCTCCATCATCATTATTAGGGTTATTTACATATATATGTATAGCGCATGCATAGATGCCAGTTCGTATCTATCTATCTATCTATTGATCGATCCATCCATCTATCTATCTGTACCACCAAGTAGTAGAGGTGTGAGAAGAAGAGAAAGATTTTAGGGTTTCTTACCTGTCGGAGAGGAGCTGGGAGAGGCCCTGGGAGAGGAAAGGCGCGGAGTGGGAGAGGAGAAGGGCGTTGGGCGGGTAGAGGATGGTGCGCTGGAGCGAGTCGAGGGCCGCGACTCGGGCGGCATCGTCGTCCCTCTCTCGCCGCCCCTCCGGCGCGGAGGACGCGGAGGAGTCGGCGCCGTCCGCGGCGGCGGAGAGGAGCGCAGCTAGCTGTTGCTGGAGGTGGTGGTGGTGTAGGTGGCTTTGCATTATCGCCGCATCTCTTTCAGCTCTGATATATACACTATCTATTCGTTTGCTAAGCGGCCCCCGCCGGTGCTTTTGAGTTTATCTGTACTCTCCCGTTCTTCAGGCGGAACGACAACCCTGGAAATTTGTTTCTACCAGGCAGCAGCGGCGCGGGCCGGGGTAACATCTATTTGATAAATACACTCCTCATTATACCTATTTCACTCTCCAACACGGCTGAAGGGCGAGATGCAAATTCTAATCCGAGCTTTTTACCGTACTGATATAAATTAAAAAAAAATTATCAATTTAATGCCAATCCAATTTTATTTATTAAAATAATATAAAATATAAAAATATCATTTGAAATGATATTTTTTACAGATAAAACATTTCTAAATATCATTTGTATAGTGCTCAACTCGCCAGTCTACACGAAGAAAAATAAAAATGTCATTGTGAATGATATTTCTAAAAATACATTCAAAATGACGTTTCTAAAAATATTATTCAAAATGATATTTTTAGAAACGTCATTCAGAATGACGTTTTTTTTTTTAAAATATTATTTTGAATAGAGTTTTTAAAAATGACATTCAAAATGACGTTTATATATTTCTATAAAAAAAAAAACTCAACGTTCCCCACCGTCTCCTTCTTCTCCGATGATATCCCGCTCCACTCCTTCTCCAGCGACGCCCCTTCCCCGATCCATTCTGGTAAGGACCGCCCCCTCCCCCTCCCCCTCTTCTCCCCCCGTCCATCTTCCTTCTCTCTCCCTCTTCTCCTTTTCCTCCCCCAGCCCCCTCCTACCCCCATCCGATAAACCCCCCCCCCACCGCCTGCCGGCTGCGCCCCCCTCCTCCCCCCATCTGACACCCTCCTGCCCCCACCCCCCCACACCCCCCCCCCCCCGCCGGCCCTCTTTGCTCTCTCCCTCTACCCGACCGGCCACCCATCCGACACCCCCTCCCCCTCCCATTTGACGCCCCCCCCCCCCACCCATCTTCCTTCTCTCCCCCTCTTCCCCTCTTTCTCCTCTAGCCCCACCCCCCCAACCCTCTCTTCTCTCTCCCTCTGTCCAGCTGGTCGGCTGCCCGATGCCCCCGCCTCCCCCCCATCTGACCCCCCTGCCGACTGCCCCCCTCCCCCCCAACCCCATGACCCTGTCTTTCGACACCACGCCCCCATCCCCCTTCCTCTTCCTTCTCTCTCTCCTTCCGAACTCTTTCGATCATTTTTTTCTTTTTTGCTAATATATTCGTTAATTTAATATATCTATTAATATGTTAATATTTTTATTATATTATTAAAAATTGGTCAGAATCTGATTTTTTAAAATTTGATTAAAAAATTTAAATATATTGCATTGTATAGAAATGTAGATCCATCTCTTAATTAACGTGCATATTCTACGATATCGTATATTTATATATTTTTATAAGAGTGGAAGAATTATATACATTGGTCAATTGACTATCCAGTTGGGACAGTTTGAAAATTATAATTAATTCTATAGATAATTACAGTAATCAAACGATATGCAGAAGATTCGAAAAAAATTTTGGACAGTATTTTTCTTTAGTTTCCTCACACATCTCCAGTCGTATGAAGAAAATTAAGGAGAAATACTGCCGAAATTTCTCTCGAATCCTATTGCGTATCGTTTGATTACTATAATTACCTATAGAATTAATATAATTTCTAAATGGAATAGGATCTATCTTTACCTATTAATTGATGATAGGATATATTTATTATGTAAGTCATTTTATTAAAATAATTATTAATATTAAATATTTTGATTTTAATATTGTCAGAATTTTTTGAAAAAATGACCCATGTTCGGGTTCGTCTACTATTATATTATAATGGCACAATAAAAAATGATGAAGATGGTATGCAGTACAGTCAGCCTACAAGTCGAATAGTTAGATGTCTTCATCATTATCACATCAAGAATTATTGAATCATCTATATAGTGATATTCCTATAGACAAAGAAAAATATAAAATCAAATTAAGGTGAAGATCTTCTAATTTATCAGGACAGTTAATGCAGAGCAAATATATCTTAATTCTAATTGATAATAATGAAAATGTCCAAGAAATGCTGATATTTTCTTTGAAATTTTCTGAATGCTGATATATTGAATTATATATTCAAAAGAAAGATGTACCTTCTATTAAAAATACTACTCAAATGATGATATCGAGGTTTGGATACTTTAATAGGCTTTTAATCCAAGAGAACAATACCCCTGGACCTTCTTCACCTTTCATAAAACCAATGGTGCGAACTATTAGTATTGAGGCCATATTTATAGAGCAACATTCTAATACTATTGGTCCTAGTTGTCTAATTATTCAAAGTCCTATAGTGACTTCTCCTATTGTGATTTCATCTATGGTGACTTCTCCTATGCTGGAAGCAGCAATAAGTGTGGGATACAATACTCAAATAGGGGACGATGATTTGATTAGCATTGGAATAAATTCTGATAATTGAGGTTTTGAATCAGATGAGAATAAGGCTGATGAAGAATGGCTTGATGAGGACAGTAACAATGATGAAGATGAAGATGGTGATGAAGATAATTAGCCCGATATTGTAGAAGAGTTTGAACCTTGTTTGCATGAAGATGATAATGTAGGAGAACCTGAACCTCATTTACATGAACCTTCATAATTTTTTAGCAATTTAAATTTAGATCAAGATGATGGTGTTAGTGCTGGTCGAAGATTGAACTTTGACTCTCAATTTTAAAATTCTTCGATGACTGAATTTTTTATAGGTCTGATGTTTTAGAGTAAAGATGAGCTAAAAAGAGCTGCTGATCTTTATCACATTCGAAAGCATCGGACATACAATGTAGTTCAGTCACATTCAAAATTGATCCATACGATGTGCATCATCACATACTAAACAAGAATGTAAATGGAGGCTTCGTGCTGTAATTTTGAAAAAGTATAAATATTTTTAGATCATAAGATATGAGGATTTTTATACTTGTTTGTTTACAAGATTGAGTCGAGACCACAAACATATCAGTGGAAGGATGATTGGCACACTAGTCCGATATTTGATTGAGAAAGATCCAGGTGTTAAAGTTGAAGCTATTGTAGCAGCTGTTAATAAGCAATTTGAATACACAGTGTCATACAGAAAAGCACGGTGTGGAAAACAGAAGACATTGGTTGATATCTATAAAGAATGGGAGCCGTCTTATGCAAAATTACCCTATTATATGGCTGCACTCTAAAATGCAAACCCCAGCACTATTATTTCATGGGATTTCTTTCCAACTGAAAATTTTGATGTGCAGGTTTTAAATTATATTTTCTAGACTTTCCAATCATCCATCCAGAATTGGAGGCACTGCCTTCTGTGATCAGCATCGATGGCACGCACTTGTATGAAAGTTTAAAGGTAAGATGCTAATTGCAATAGGAGTTGATACAGAGAATGAGATTTATCTCTTAGCATATGCAGTTGTGGATATGCATACACAGTTGCGGCATACATGAATGCTTGGAGTGATAAATTTTATTTATTACCACATGAAGACTATTGGATATCCATACATATGTTCACATATATTCTTGATCATCATCGTTTGAGATCTAAGCAGAAAGACAGGTCAAAGTCAACAAGACTGCGAAATGAGATGGATGATAGGCAAATAAAAGCAAGAATCATTGTGGTATTTGTAGGAAACAGGATCATGAGCGTCATCACTGTCTTAGATTACTTCCACACACATCAACTTCAAGTAGTGGAAGATATTAAAGGTAGTAGATATATTACTCTATATATTTTTAAAGTTATGTATTATTTTATGTATTTTCGATAGTTGAACTGTTGTGTAATCTATGTTCAGAATTGTGTATTATTCTATCCATTATTCTATGTATGATTGCCGAGTTATATTTATCATGAAATGAATTAGTATCATATTTCTCATGCTCTAATACACTTAGGATATATGTTATTGTTTTAGAGTCATCAGTGTGTTATGACTTACGAGAGATGGCATCTGGATCCTCGAGATAGCAGTATTTTTATATTGCAGGAGATCCATCGCTCACAGGCCATTCTAGATGGCAATGTAAGCATTCTATTTCTAATCTTACTATTTATATTTTTGTAAAAAACATCTTGTTTGAGAGATACACATTATCTAATTATTATATATTATTGCAGGAGCCCAGACACCTTCGATTACGATGAGCCGATGCTGACATATGGAGGATGGAGGACATCATAAATAGATTATAGATTATTTACGATATCTAAGATTTTATGGAGTCTATCAGATTGGACAGATATAGATGGACGTTGGTCTTATTACTGCCTTACTTGAGAGATAGCGTCTAGAGACACACACATTTCATCTTTCATTCGGTGAGGCGACCATCACGTTACAGGATGTTAGTATCCTCATCAGACTATCAGTTGATGGTGAGGCAATTACAGGAGCTGATCCTACTCTTAGCATTCCAGAGTGGCAAGATATGTGCTATCAATTACTAAGATTTCAGCTTGAGATACAGTTTTTCGATCATTCATGATTGATGATAGAGTGTTTGGATGATCATTATTGATATGTCTATATTGAAGATGATGCACCAAAGAAGATAGTACAATAATATGTCAGGGGCTACGTACTGCAATTACTAAGGGGTGCTCTTTTGCTTGATACTTTATCTAACAAGATATAGTTGATATTTTTATCATTATTAGAGGATTTAGATTTCACTCGTAGGCTTAGTTGGGACAGTGCAGTACTAGTTTGCTTGTATAGGGCTATGTGTCAGGGTTCTGTAGCAGACTATCAGAAATCGAGGTTATCTTGTATTATTGCAGGTATGTGATATACAAATTTTAATTTTTTACATTCTATTATAGCTCTGATTGGGCATATCATATATGATTTTTTTGAATTGACAGATTTGGACATGAAAGAGGATGCCGACTATCAATCCATTGCGGAGATAGTTGCTTAAGATGCCACCAAAGCAGCATGACCCCGATGTTCTATTCAGATTAAACACACCTTGGGGATATAGGTATACAAATATTAATTCTATTACTTGCAACTTACTACTATTTTTAATCTGATAAAATTTAATTAATGTGAACATACTGTTGAGCAGATAGAACATTGCATTCGATGTTCACCATGTATTAACAAAGGTGGCACGAGTTTGTAGATATCAGCGGGATGCATTGACTGATATACATAATGGATAATTTTAATTTATATATAAATATTATTTTATAGTATTCATAGTCTATTAAAAAATGAGCTTACTAATCTGATTTTATTTTTAACTCTATCAGTTTTTATGAGAGCCATGCACAGATCAGATATTGTCCATATTACCCCAGATTTACATAGATGGATATGATATATAAACTGCTAGAGTGCCGCTTATTTATTTTGATGTGATGGAGTGGCACCTTCCAGATCGTGTACTACAGCAGTTTGGTCAAATTCAGGACATCTCAAAGCAGTTTGATAACAGCCAGCGACTTCATCATATTGATCGATGAGGGAGAGCTCATATTGATTGACGTATCAGACATGCATAGTATATCACCATTTGAAATATACGATGAGATATATGGTTCATAGTGATCATATATTGGGAGGTTATCCATATACCAAGGACTATATGATTTGATTTCTTAGTATTACAGTATCGGTCATTGGGTAGCCTCGATATGCAGTTTCAGAATATGAGAGTGAGAGTTCTACTGTGCGTATGTTGGTAAGACCTCAAAATTATATCTTATGTCAATCTTATATTCAATTTAATTCATTAAGTCTTCATTTTACTTCTCATCGTTAATGTAAAATATTTTATATAATTAGTTATATCTTTATTTTGTAATCTATAATGTATTGCTAATTTTTTTATTATTATGTAGACTAATCATTTGTCAGATCTTATGTTGGACACTCGTCGTGCTATATCTACGATTGATGAGGATGAGCAAATTCAGATACTGCAGGAGATGGAGAGATCATATCTAGAGACATTGACGGTGATTAGAGCATCTTATGCGTTAGATATTAGATATACACCGTCACCACATATTTCAGATATGCCAGCACCATGTATTCTACAGATGTCATCATCACATGCTGCACATATGCCATCATTTTTTGATCCACAGATGCCAGAGCCTTCATCTTCCTATATGCTCCAAATGACAGCACCGAATTCGAGTTGGCATCATGACTCTTCATCTGAGTGGTCTGACCTTTTTGTTACAGCCCATAATTGGATCCATATGAGGGGGTCACTCAGCTTATAGATGCTCCAGCAGCATCTGTTATTCCTGATATGCATGCTTAGGAGACATCCACTGATATAAGAGAGGGGCCATCACAGGTGACACAGGAGCAGGAGCGACCATTGAGGACCTTCATGAGAAAGTTCAAGCGGCCACAGGCACCACGACGTCCTTGTGGGACTTAATATTTTTTGAATTTATAGTACGTGAGATTTTTTTTTGTAAACTATATATTTTTATTTTATCTTATATTATTATTAATTATTTCTATCAAAGTTTTAGATATTTTGCTTGTTTAATTCAAGTATTAGGATGCTATATGATTTGTCATGATCTTCAGATGTATCTCGAAAGAAAGTTGAGGAAGAAAATGTCACATTAAAAAAGCTATCTAAATTAGTTTAAAAAATAATATCATACACCAAAAAAGTATAAATAATAATGAGAAAATATATCATGCATCCAAAAAAATTAGTTTAAAAAATATAAATAAAATATATCACGCACGAAGATTAAAGTAAAGAAAAAAAATTATCTTAAAAATATCATTTGGATATATGCCACGCTTTTTGATCCACAGATGCCAGGACCTTCATCTTCCTACATGCCTAGATGGCAGCACCAGATCCAAGTTGGCATCATGACTCTTCATTTGAGTGGTCTAATCTTTTTATTACAGATCCATCATTAGATCCAGATGAAAAAGTTGAGGGGCTCACTCAGCTTATAGATGCTCCAGAGCATCTATTATTCCTGATATGCATGCTCAAGAGACATCCACTGATATAGGAGAGGGACCATCACAGGTGACACAGGAGTAGGATCGATCGTTGAGGACCTTCGTGAGAAGATCCAAGTAGCCACAAGCACCATAATGCCCTTGTGGGATTTAGTATTTTTTGGATTTATAGTACTGTGAGATTTTTTTTTGTAAACTGTATATTTTTATTCTATCTTATATTATTAATTATTATTTCTATCGAAGTTTTAGATATTTTGTTTGTTTAATTTTAAGTGTTAGGATGCTATATGGTTTGTCATGATCTTCAAATATATCTCGAAAAAAGTTAGAAAAGAAAATATCAAGTTAAAAAAACTATCTAAATTAGTTTAAAATATAATATCATGCACAAAAAAAGTATAAATAATAATAAAAAAATATATTACATCCAAAAAATTAGTTTAAAAAAAATAAATAAAACATATCACAGGCTAAGATGTGAAAGAAAAAAAAACTTAAAAACGCCATGTTGAATGGTATCTTTAGAAATACCATATTGAATGGTATTTTTAGAAATAACATGTTGAATAGCATTTTTAGAAACACCATGTGGCATGGCGCTTTCAAAAGTGCCATTCTGAATGACGCTTTTGAAAGCGCCATTCAAAGCACCATTTAGAATGGTGCTTTTGAAAGTGCCATTCACAATGACATTTTTTTTTTTACTAGATTTCATGTAGATGGGGGTTATGTTGACTTGAATCAAAAAAATACTATTTGAAATGATATTTTCTCAAGAAAAATGTTATTTCAAATAATATTTTATAACTTTTGCATTACTACTGTAAATAAGTTTGAACCTATATTAAATTGATAAAAAAAATTTAAATTACGTCAGTACGATAAAAGACTCTTCTAATTGCATGGTTTTTGTAATCCTAATGGGACGTCGCACACCGTGGTATGGTTCGGGGTGTGAATCATCTCAGGGTTCTATCGAGACCCCAACTCCTCCATCTCTCTCTCTCTCTCTCTCTCTCTCTCGCTCCCCCATGTCCTTAAAAAGGCTCTAGCTATGCCTCCCCTTTACCTCCAGCCGCTGGCCAGAGCCAATCCCCAGCATCACTTTCTTCTTACCTTTTCTCCTGAGTCTCTCTCTCTCTCTCTTCATGTTCTAGTGAGATCCCACCTCCTTTCTCTTTCCCTCTTCACCCTACGTAGGAATTTTATTCGTTTTACCTCATCCCCTTCCTTCGAGCTTATCCCGTTAACCTCTTTATGCCAAGCCTTTTCTCCTCATCTCTACTAGCTCTTCCACCTGTTCCGACAGAGTCCTTGGTCCATGAAACTTCGATCGCTCCTTCTGAAGGAGAGATGAAATTGAAGCAAAGGTCTTCAAGGCTTTCAAATACAAACACAAGAATCATCCAGGTATAGGATGCCATATTAGTTCAATATTAAACGAAACCACCACCTCCCAAAGCAACAATAGATTTTTTACTACTCGAAAAACTAAAGAAATGATGAATCCCATAGGATAATCCTAAGTAAAATCGAAATTATGTACATCCATGTTAGAGGCGTCCCGAGTCAAGGTTTAAGCTTTTACCTAGTGTCCACGCAGGAACAATTCGATGGAGCAATCCAATGAAATGCAAGACATTACCCTTGCCCCTCCCATGTTCGAGAGGGAGGCATCAAATAACTGGGCATGTACTCTTTCAAAAAAAAAATGCTGGTGATCTTCTAGATATAAGCAGCTAAGGAAAAATTGCCATGGAAATTCTATTGAAATAATATAGTTGCAAGAGCAGGATAGAGCTATTGGTAGTTCGATTGTAGATAATTGGTAATTTTATATGTTTTAGAGTGGACAAATAATATAGACAAGCTAAAACATTGGTACTAATATTATGCCACTTGGATTCTCATTTAAATTATCAGGAGGGAAGGCCTTGGAAGGTGAAATGATGTTTCGGATTCCAAACACACAAACTTCTTGTCATACAGACCGTGTAAATCTAACCCTCTTGAAACCCATAGTGGCGAAAGCTCTGTACATCGGGATGCTCTACAATCTCATTTAATTATCATGTATACTTTATCTTTTGAGAACTATCATCATACATACTTTATTTGTTTCTATTGTAGTTAGTATGAAAAACATCGACATGTTAATACATTGCTAATGTGGAAAGCTTAGTTTATTACTTAAGTCCATGAATTTAATTTTGCAAATATTCTTCTAACTAGATTGAACTTTAGACTCGAACCTAGCTTGCTAATTTTTAAGAAGGATAAAAAGTAAAAACCCCCAGCATTTAATCATATTTTACAAATATCTCCTGCATTTTCAATTTTAGCAATGTTAATCCTATATTTGTCAAATTATTGTAATATACCCCACCGATCTCCCAAGTTAGATCCATACTCATCGTCAGCACCTATGTGGCTAGTTAAGAAGTATCTTGATCTGGCATGGTAAGTTAAGAACTACAATAGTACTGACATGGATGGATGTCAGGCAAAAAAATATCTCCCACATACACGTGAGCTGCACATGCTTGTCTCTATCAAAACTTTTTCTTTCATTCCCTCCCAACTTTCAACCATTGCTATCAGTCCCTTTCTCTCAAATTCCTTTAAAAAAATCTAGTGTTTTGGATGTGATTTGTTGCATATTTTGCTTCAAATAAGTAGGAAGATAAATTGCTCCAATCGGAACCACGATTTAGATCAAAAAACATTCTATTTGCTTTAAATATGCTTCTTTTTCTAATTTTACTATTCAAATAAATTATCCTCCAATAATCCAATGATTTCTTCAAGTTGTGCTTCCTTTTTTATGTGCATTTGCTAAATCTCAATTCTATTTCAACTGCTTCGGTTTATTAGTTTGTTTTTATAATTTTTTCAAAATTAAGGTTTATAAATTGGATTTTTTGTCCACATTCTTCTATTGCATTCAAGAGCTACATCTACATGATTTATTTTTCATTCTTTTGCATGGCTTTGACTGTTACTACACATGATTTTACATTATCAGAGTTATAGATAATCAATACAGTGGGTAATATGCTCACTGTGGACATCATGGGCATAGTGCCCTCTTATAATACTGAGATAGTGCTACTTTCATATTTATTTATCCCATTCAGTTAGCTTATATTATGGCATTATGTCCCCATATTGTGGTATAGTAAATAGTTTTTTTTTTATTCTTCATTGCATTGTGTCCTTCGTTCTATTTTTCTTCATGTGACATATTTATATATTTTTTTATCTTCAATGTAGATATGAGAGATCCTAATGTAGTCTCTTTCCAAGTGTATTATGGGAAAAAGTTTGTTGAGAGACCTCATAAGAGATATATTGATGGAAAGTTAAGATTTTATTATGAATTTGATAGAGACTATATTTCTTATCTTGAGATTGAGTATATTATAGAAAACTTTGGTTATGTAAAGGGGGATCAGCTATTTTGCTTGCTGTCATACAAGTCAATTCAAATTGGTGTTTGGCCTATAATTAGGAATTATAAGGATTGCATAAAGATGTTTTCTTGCCATCAAGGTAAAAAGCGAATGATATCTATGTATAATTTAGTCAATATAGGGGTCAAAGTCAAGTAGAGCAATCGGCTATAACTCAAAATCCTAGTGTTGACAGGCACCTATATAGAGCAGAAGATATAAATGACAATGATACTGATAATGAATAGAAAAAAAGTGAAAATGAATAGGAAGAAAATGAAAATGAAAATGAATAAAGTGAGAAGGAAGATGAAGAAGTGATTAATAAAGAATCTGAAAAAGATGCAGAGATTGATAATCATACTGAAGAAGCTACTAATAGGGATGAACAATTTGATGACTATGGGACACACTTTACTGAAGAATCAAGTGATGAGGACCTATTTGATGTAGGGGCTAAGCACAAAACTAAACCACTTTCAGTTGGTCCTAACAGTGGGTTAGGCAGTCAACTACAAAAAAATAAGGATAAAGAATCTAGGATAGATGTAGATAAAAATATTAAGAAATCCCCCATTGATGAGTTGTATACTCCATTACCTTTTGATGATGATACTCATAGGAGATCTAGGGATATTGAATTTGATCCAAGAATAATAGATGATCCTCAATTATATGTGAGGTTATTGTTCAAAAATGTGTATCAGTTCAGAGAAGCATTAAAAAAATTTACTATCAAGGATGATAGGGATATAATATTTATCCAGAATGAGTAGATCAAAATAACTGCTGAGTGCAAAAATAGATGTGGATGAAAGCTTCATGCATCAAATGTTATTAGAGAAATATCTTTCCAAATTAAAATCTTTTATAAAGTTCATAACTATGGAAGAAGTTTCATAAACAAACATATCACAGCAAAATAGTTGAGTAACAAACATGTCACAGCAAAGTGGTTGAGTAAAAAATATATGAGAACTTAAGGTCTGATTCTGATTGAAAAATTAAAACTTTAAAGGATCAAGTTAGAAGAGAGTACCATATATATGTGAGTAAGCATATGATCTATAGAGTAAAGAAGCAAACTATGGAAGATGTATATGGAAATAATATGGAGTAGTATATTAGGGTTTGGGACTATGCTGAGATATTAAAAAAGTATAACCCAAACAGTTGAATAAAGATAGCTATCGAGAGGCCCAAGAGGTCATTACATCTTAGATTTCAAAAATGTTCATATGCCTACAAGCACAGAGGTAGGGATTCCTAAAAGGCCATAGACCCTTCATAAGTTTGGATGGCTTCATAAGTTTGGACGGATGTTTCATAAAGAATGAACTTGATGGATAAATTCTAGGTGCAGTGGGAAAATAACAATTTCTTCCTCCTAACATATGCAATTATGAAAAGTGAAATAAGAAGCTCATGGGAGTTCTTCCTAGAGTACTTGTTGGACTATGTTGGTCTAGTAGAGCAGTATGGATGGATTCTCATATTAGATAGATAGAAGGTATGTACTAGACTTTAGCACTTTTTGTTTATTGCATGAATATGTTCTAAGTTTTATTTTTATGTCATAGAGTTTGATAGAGACTTTTGACAATGTAGCTCCAAAAATAAAATAGAGAATCTGCATATGACATATGCATGCCAACTTCAGATATAGAGGACATAGAGGCAAAGCTTTAAAAGATGACCTATGGATGGCAGCTTGTGCATATATAGAGTTTGATTTCAACATAACTATGGAGAAGTTGAAGATGAAATCCAAGTTAGTTTATGACTATGTGGCTGCTATAAAAAAAGAAACATGGACAAGACACAATCAGCCCAAGGAGCAAGGTGGTTTTGATTGTCAACAACTTTTGCAAGTCTTTTAATTTCTATATATTAGAGGCAAGGAAAAAGCCAATCCTCACAATGACAGAGTGGATTAGAATTGCTCTTATACAAAAATTTCAGATGAAACGAGATGAAAGTAAGAGCATACAACGAAAAATGACCCCAAGTGCACAAGGGATGCTTGAACAGGAGAAAGTAGCATCAAATATGTGTTTGCCTACATATGCTAGAAATTTGGTGTACCAAGTGAGTTGTTCCTAGTGAGGAATTATAGATGAAAATAAATTTTGAACCTTTTGATTCTCCTACAGTGAAAAAGTAACTTGAAAGGCCTAAAAAAAGTAGGAAGATAGGTCCTGAAGAGCCAAAAAAAAGGATGGGGTGAGAGTTAGGTATCATTCTGTAAGGTGCTGAAACTGTATATGGTCTAGACATAATTATAAGACATATAAGAAAGTAAGGAGATCTGACCTAAAAATCCATAAGAGCAAGAAGAGGAAAGACAGGGATGTAGATGTAAGTTCATTTGTAAGAGCATATAAGGCCTAGGTTGTTCATTTATTGCATATACTAGTATATACATGTTATTTATGTAAAAATGAAATGCGGTAGGTTGTAGGTGAAAGTACTAGTAATTCTGACTGTTGGATGTATGTCCTAGAAGTCAATCTTAGCTAACGTATATCATATTACTAGGACATCTTTTTGTACTTAAAGGGTACTTATATTATCATTCATATTTTATGTGTCCATGAATCATCCAAGGGATTAACAAGATGATGACATGTATTCTCAAAGAGTTGAGAATTTGAGACATATGTCATTGATGGTTAATTTTTAAATTACTTCTGATCATAGGATCATCATGGGGATGGTGATTGATCTAGATAGATCAATGAACGGATCGCTTCCTTTGGACAGATGAGTCTCGAGTTTGCGGTGTAGTGACACTGGAGCGAGAGTGCAGGTGGTTGTTAGAGAATAACTAGCACTAAGCGTGACCAACATGAGAAGTCACATGGATATCTGCTCACTCGTTAGTGATTTTCTCGATGCTGTAGTTGCATTACTGGTCTTTTAACCTACAGTGCTACAGCTACTCGCAGTGAGACTGCTAGAGTTTGACTACACATAAATATTGACTCAATGAGTCTTTGTAGTGGATGTTGATGATAGTTGATCCACTGTAGAAATAGGATGTGTATCTAAATAAAATCTATCGATCCTAGCATAAGGGAGTAGTCCTATGAGATTTAAGAAGCTAAGCCTTTAAGTCTATGACCATAGCAGTGTGATTGATGAAAAAAAATTTATGAGAATCATACATAGATTCAGACTAATTAAATCTATCATATGACCGATGATGAGGTTTGATGATTCATTCATGACCTGCCATCTGATCGGGACTCATGATAGAGGGACTGTATCATACGTTAACTGCACCTAGAGGTTCATCACCTTTTATTCTGCTGGATTGCCACAACATACTGCTAAATGTTACTGATAGATTGTAAGATCTATAAACATCATCTCGATGATCGATAATCTTTAATGGACAGAGTTGGAACAGTTCTAATCCATTGTGATAGAGATCACAATATATCTCACTACCAAACAGAATAGAACCTATGGGATCACACACAAAGAGATTTTTGACTAATCAGATAGTTGAATTACGATTATGAATCATGATAGAATTTAATTATTAATTTGATGAATGATTAATCCAATGCAAAAGTTACAATTAAGTAACTCGCTAAAGAATTAGTGAGTTATAGAAGGATAATTAGCAATTAGATTGCTAATTAGCTCAATTTGATTAAGCAATGAAGTTTGCATCAAGTCTAATTAAATTAAATTCAATTTGACTTGACATGGATTTGATTTGATATGAGATAACCTAATTGCATGGGAGAATAATTCATTATTTGATTAGAATTTGGGTTTGACTTAATTCCTAATTAGACTAGAATCTAACTAAGAGTGTTTGGGTTTCTATTTGGACTAAGAATTCTCTTCTTCATTGGTGCACTAAATCTTAATTAGATTAGGATTAAATTGAGTTTGACTCAAGCACCAAGAGAGAGTCCACAATGACTAGGACTCCTCCTTTAATTAGGTGACATCTAATTCCTAATTAGATTAGGTTTTAATCTAAATAGTTTAGACTCCTTATCAGATTAGGATTTCAATCTATTTGGATCTAATCAATTTCTAATATGATTAGAATTGGTTATAGTTTTATTGGGTTTAAATCAGTCACCTAAAGAAGAGTCCTAAAGTGTTAGAACTCTCCCTATCCATGCGCCATAAGAAAGCCCCATGCCTACCAAATTTTGGATGCCACGCCCCACTCTTTTTGTGTGAAGCTTTTAGCATGAAAGGAGATCACGCTATCTCTTTTTTCCCATGTAATATGGGGCACAAATAAGAAGAGTGGGCGGCATCAAAAAATTAAACCCTATCTCTTCTCCTATTTAAACATGGGATCATATGGGATGGTAACAACCTGATGAGATCAGTTTGAGATGCCAAAAATCAGAGGAAGGTGTGCATGGAAAAATCTTAGAGAGAGGGCACGGCATGTAGGTGCATGGCGTGAGGTAAGATAGCTTCTATCTTTTCTTTCTTACCAACAACCAAAGGTTAGTTGTTATGGCCTCTTCTCTCTCTCTTTTGTCCTAGTTTGGACATGGGTTTTTCTCTCCTCTTTGTCTAAAAGTAGGACATATGTTCTTACATCTTTAGTGTAGAGATTTGATATATAAATTTTAGAAAAAAAAGAGAAGAAAGTATTCTTCTCATGATCTCTAGCGCAGAGATCATCATCCTCCTATTTTCTTCTTCTTCTCTAAGAGTGTCTTGAGAAAAAAATTTTTTTTTCAAACATCAAAATGTGATCTCTGCAAGAAAGCTAGCACTCCGATGAGATCAAAAAGCTTCTGATCAGATCGAAATCTTATGTGGATATCTGTAGAGGTCGGATACTTTTGCAGTTTCAAGGAACCTTCAGAAGACATCTATAATCATCAGTTCGTGGTGTAAATCGACCTGCACCAAGATATGAAGATTAGATCTTCTCTATTTATTTTTGTCTATTTAATTTCTGTATCTTAATCCTATCTCACATATATAGATCCTGTTATATGATTTTAAGATTTGATCTTATGCATGCTTAGATTAAATTAGATTTAATCTGAATTTTTTAAATTTTTTACTACATATTTGTTTAAAAATTTTGCATGCATGAAATTATAAAATTTCAACAGTGATATCAGAGCCACGTCATATGCATGAGATTAAAATTTAGATCTGAAATCTGTAGAAAAAAATTTTAGATCTAAAAATTTTTGATATCGTTCTGACATAAGGTTGCCCTGACATAACTTGTTATACTGTATGGTTGTCCTAGAACGATATTAAAATTTTTGATTAAAATAAAATTTTAGATCTGATTTTTCAGCATATATGTGATATATATTTTATTGTTTAGATCTAAAAAGAGTTTCAAAATATATTTTGATTCGTATATATGATATATGAAAGTATGTTTAAAGTTGAAATTAGTTTCTATGATTTGAACTTTATTCATGTATATGATATATGCATGTATGTATAATCTAAAAATTATTTTGAGATCAAAACATACTTTTCATGCAAAGAATTTAGATCTAAAAATTTAGATTTAAGATTTGCAATTAGTGTTTGTGCATGAGAGATTGGTCATGGGTAGATCAAATTAGGTCATATAATTGGATTATATCTAAGATTTCTGATTTGATCATAATAGGTCTAAATCGATTTAGTAGTTGATCAAACCGAATCAAATATTGATTAGGGTTGGGTCAATAGAGCTTAAGATCATACAATTATTGTTGATTGAATCAATTGACACCTATATGTAAAATCAATTAGCCTAAGGATCTAATTTGGCTCTATGGCTCAAATCTGATTCAACCAAGCTCACCTATTCGGACTAATTAACCAATTGGTGTCTAAGACAAGCAATTAAAAAGTGATTATTTAATTAATTTCGTTTGTTAATCTGATTAATTTATTGGTGTCTAAGAAAAGCAACGAGGAGACCCCCACCAATCTCTACTTACCTGACCAATTTGGAAGATTGAGCCTTAAATATGGTTGCTTGGTGATTTGATTTAGCCCATGCCAATTAGATCGGTTATATGATGACTGATTAGATGAGATTTAAATCCAAAATCTCTTCATAAATATTATGTCCAATGATCTTCCACTGTTGTAGATGTGCGGGCATGCTACTGACATTGATTGTTCACGACTGGTCACAGTGGTTCAGTTGCATCGGGAACATGCAACCACTCTATTAGCAAAGAGTTTCTTCAGGATAAAGATAGAGTTGGGCCTAATAACTATTAGGTGAGGGATCCAATGACGACTTTGCACTTGCTTGTGAACGGTGGGTCTGACTTAACTTAGGAGTGTGAGCAATAACTGTTAGTTGAGCCTATATAACTTAGAGACCAAATCGCTGCAACATGCTTAGAGAAGTATCTGGATAAAGAGTTATTCATGCATCGATATTCATGTTATCAATAACTGTTAGGTGAGGTGCACGGCATCAGTGGGACCGCAGCACCCACTAGAAACCCAGTTGTCGTGTTAAGATTTTCATTTCGCCATCCAGAGAGTGTGAGAGATCTAATAAAATAGTGAGAATCTTTTTGCATTTAAAAATTCGTAAAGTAAATTATAAAATAAGTACAAACATCCAAATAGAATCTTTGCTCTCTACTGTTTATTGTGTCAGCTTCCAACTCTCTAGCTCAAATCCTAGATATCAACCGTTTAACCGAAATCAATTACATAAACTAGCTCATAAATATAAGAATCATTCTTAATTTTAGAAAATTAAGCAATATTCTCTATCAGGTTATTCTAATGTTAACAGTCTGTCTAATCCAAAGTCAATAAGCTATACTTGATGAGTGGATGGACAATGATAATTAAGATAAGTGCTGTATGTTGAAGTCCATGTTGGATGAACATGAGCACATGTACACTACCAATAACACATTGATTCATCTATAAGTATTGTGAGGTGATCAAAATCGTACAGTGCATGAGATGCACGATGGACAGTCAGTCTATGATCGTTATTTGATGATGATCAAGGACATTAAGGAGCTTAAAAGGCTCAACATGACCATGCACAAGAAATTATTTATGGATTTGATCCTACAATCTTTTTTTAGTTTATATGGATAGTTTATGGTAAACTACCATATGAATGATCTTATTAGCATCTTATCTGAATTGATCAAAATATTGATAACTAAGGAACCTTGAAAAGTTCAGAGGTATATACCTGGAGAGTCTAAAGAAACAAGGACACGTCTTACGTAGGCTTATCGAAATTGCTCAATACTATCCTTACGATTTCTTCTTCTCCCAGTTGAGTTTTAGACTCTAGTATTTTTAGTATAGAGTCTATTGGAAGGTAGAGGGCTAAGAAAGTAAGCCTTAAAATTGACAATAGGACAAGAGTTGCTCTGTTGCCATGGGCATCTATCCTTCGTGATTATCGTTTGGATTTAGTTCTTAGAGACAGTCTCTATCATTTACATGGTGATGCATCTGTGAACCTAATTGAGCAAGAAGTGAATGCCATTAGATCTAAGAGATCCAAAGTTGAGATAAATCTTAAGTATATGTGGAATTTTGGTCTAGGTCGTATATGAAAAGAAATGATTAACAAACTAAAAAAATATGAATTTTTGGGCTTATTGACTGTTAAGTCATATCTAGTTTGTATATCATCTTTTTGAGAAAAAATGACCAAACTATTCTTTTAAGACAAGAGTGTTGCCCAGCTATGCAACCCAAGAGGGGGGGTGAATTGGGTTTCTAAAATTTTAAGCTTAACTAATTACTTATGAAAAGTATTTGTTAAAAGCTTGATGAATGAGAAGAAAGATTTTAAATCAAGATTAATTACCTAAAGCAAGAATGCAAGGATATAATAAGGAAATAAAGAGAAACAATAAAGCACACCACAAACACAAAGATTTATAGTGGTTCGGTGCCAACCTTGCACCTACATCCACTCCCCAAGCTTCTACTTGAGAATTTCAATCCACTATACTTGTATTCAACCTGAATACAAATGTCGGAAACTCCGACACTAGCTATCCCAAGCTAGTCCACTTATTTCCCGGGTACAAGCTAACCCAAAACACTCCGATTTCAGGTTCGGATCAACCTTTTCTTGTTTTGGAAATCCTCCAAAAATAAGAACAATTACTCACAAGGAGTAAGACAGTTTAGAGCACAAATTAATACAATAACAGCTCCTTAAATGAGCGAATATAACAATAAAAATACTTTACTCAAATGAAGAATCCCCTTTTGGATTTCCTCAAGGTGGATGAAAAGTTGAATGAACGCTTGAGAAGAAAGTGAACTTTGATTGAAGACTTCTTGAAGGCTTTGAAAGATCTCTTGATCAAGGTTGAACAGTTGGCTTGAAAAATCCTCTCTTTGAATACTGTTGAATGCCCTTTTGAACACTCTTGCTTTTCTCTTTCACAATCTCTCGTGTATATTGTAGATCTCTTATCTCTCTTGTGTGGATTGTGGATCCCCTCTCTTTTTCTTTTGTGTATTTCGTTGATCTCAATCTCTCTCGTGTAGATTTTTGGATCCCTTGTATATCTCTCCTGTATTTTCATCTTTTGAAACCTTTTATAGCATTAAGAAACAAGAGAAAACATATTAGACAGAAAAAGAGCTGTTAGAGCATTTTTAGGGAGCATAAAAGGCAATTAAAATGGGCAAAAAACTAGTCGTTGCAGACGATTTCCGTCGCAGGGGTCGACTCATGAGTCGACTCATGCTTCAGGAGTCGACTTCTGTTGCAACAGCCAGAAACTTTGATTTCTGGATTTTTTGGCCCAAATCAACAGAGGTCGACTCATGAGTCGACTCATGCCTTGTGGGTCGACTCATGAGTCGACTCACAGGTCGTGCCAAGCCAAAAATCCAGCGTGCCAAGGGAAATTTTTGCGTGCCAATCAGCTCATTGTGCCATGAGTTGACTCATGAGTCGACTCATGCACTTCAAACCTTCATAACTTCAAAAATATAAGTCCAAATACAATGAAATTTTCACTAATAGATTACAAATCATTTGTTCTACCAAATGATACTATCAAATCAGGATTTTAGTAAAATTACGATTTTGCCCCTGAAGAGCATAAAGACTTTTTCAATTTAAAATATTTGTATCCCTTCAATCTGCTTTGTAATCATCAAAATCAATCTAGGAGCAACAATCTCCTCCTTTTTGATGATGACAAAACATTTGAACAAAAATATTTATGTGAATCAATAATTTCAAAAGAATGTATTATAGGTGTATATGCTTGAAAAGAGTATGATTCTTTTGGCATGTGATATAAATGGTCATATACAAAAATAGTTTGTCCATTTTCTTAAAGATTTGAAGATATGCTCATTGGATTATGTGATTTTGGTGTTAGAGCAGAAAACTTATTTTTGTTATCAGAGCAAGCTGTATTTTGAAAATTTACTCATTCTCATTTGATTTTAGTTTTAGCATCAGAGCAAAAAATAATTATGTGCTTTAATTGCTTTTGATACAAAAAATAATTATGTGTACCAAAGCATGTTTAAGAGCTGATTTGAAATTTGTATTAGATCATTTTGAGTTTAAGATGTATCAGAGCAAGAGAAAAATAAATTTTGCAATTTATCAGAGCAAGAAAAATAATTTTACAATGTTATCAGAAAAAATTTTACAATGTATCAGAAAAAATTTTACAATGTATCAGAGCAAATTTTATAATATATCAGAGCAAGTTAAAAAAAAATTTTAAGATGTATCAGAGTAAGTTAAATTTCTTAAGATGTATCAAGGTAAATAAAATTTCAAAAGATGTATCAGAGCAAGTTGGAATTTTGAAGTATATCAGAGCATATTTAAATTTTTAAAGCAAATCAGAGCATATGTAAAGAAGTAATTTAAAAGTTACTTATTTGCATTGTACTTAGCATTGTATTTTTGATATTGTTCTTTAAATTTTCCAATTCATTCATTAATTTCTCATAATTTATAGTTTTGCTTTTGATGGGTTGCTTTTTCTTTAATTTGTTTAATTAATTTTTCTCCCTTTTTGACATCATCAAACATGGTTATCTCCTTCTTTTTCTGAAACATTCTTTAATTTCTTCTCCTTTAGGATTTATCACAGATGTTTGCTCCCCCTTAATACAGCAATTATTAACAGCAAACAACAACAAAGAGAAGACAATATTTCAACAAGGAGAATATATATATAACCAAAATATGATCGTCATCATTACAAAAGGTAGAAGTAAAAGATGATACCATAAAACTATAATTGTTTCAATACATAGTTCTTAATATAAAAGTCAACCAGCTAATTGTCAATACATGGTCCCAAAATACAGATCCTAGAACAAGACACTAACACCTAGTATCTAGTAATGATCATGAGAAGTCATGGATCGGAGTCATCAGATATGGGATGAGAAGCTGATGGATCAGAAGTGCGTCCTCTACCCCGTCTGCCTCTGGCACGAGCAGGAGAGCGAGATGAACTGGGAGGCTGAGAACGCTGAGAGGCTAAGGACTGAACAGAAAGGGTGAGTCTGATGGAATCAAGTACGTTCAGTGCTCTGAAAACAGACTGAAATAGAGCAGTGAACTGAGTGGTTGCATGCTCACTCGATCCTCAGATCTCTTTCCTCAGTAACTCATATCCACCCTCTAGTGCTCCTCTGAGCCTGCCAGCCTCTGCAGTGAGGTCTGTGACCTCAATAGTTGACTCCTGTGGCTTAGGATGGGCCAAAGCAAGGACTTGCCCCTGCAAGTCAAGAACTCTGCCAGTCAGTCTCCAGACTGTGTCCTCAAGTTGCTGAATCCGGATGGACTGATCTGATATCATCTGAAACAAAGTGGAGATGTGGGGAGTCATAGTCTGATCAGAAGAAGTGGCTCCAGGTGCAAAAGAAGTACTGCTCCACTGACTAGATAGCAGAGAAGCCACACGCTGTGATATCTGCTCGATCTGATCGTCAGCCAGTCTGAACTCTGATTGAGGTGCTCTGCTCTCTGGCTGATACACTGGTGTGGACATCCTAGTAAACTCTGAAGGGCCAGCCTCTGTATCAGGAATGAACTGGATATTTGGTGATGCTGCCCTGAAGTCATGGACAGGAGATGATGGACCTTCTTCTTCAGCTCTGTCTTCAGTTCTGTCTTCAGCTCTCTCCTCAGAGCCCTTGATCCAACCACCATCAGTCTTTGTAAATCCCATTCGGTGTAGGGTGTGTTGGTTGAAAGTGTCCACATGAGATAGCTTAGTAGAAGCCTCCCCCTCATAGCTAACTCCAAACCTCCTAAATACTTTAGTAAGGGCCATACCATAAGGCAAGTGTGCCTTGGATCTGTTCAAAGTTTCTCTCATGGCCTCTATCATAAGTGCAGGGAGGTTCAGGGGGGTCTGAGTGATGACATGAAACATGATACAAACATCTCTGCTGGAAAGTAAGTCATGCCTACCACTCCTAGGAAAGAAGAGCTTCGTTACCATCTGATGCAGGATCCTCATCTCAATGGATAAAATCTTTACTTCCAATTTGTTTAAACTTCCTGAATAAGTTCTCCCTAAAATAACTCTGATCCCCTCTTCTTTTACTGGGAGTTCCATATAAGAGTAACCCTCACTAGGCAACTGAAGTATTTCTCCCAATATACTAGAATCCAAGCAAATATCAATGCCCTTGACTGTTGAAGTCACTGACCCATTTCCATAATGTAGATTCTGGTAGAATTCTCTAACTAGGTCAACATAGGTGACTTCCTTAAGGGAACAGTAGAGATCCCATCCTTGGTTTTTAATCCTAGTTGCAAATGTAAAGTCCTCTTTTTCAAAGAACCGAAAATCTATATTCTTCCCGATTTCGACTTTTCTATCAGAAAAAGAATTCTTACTGGGGCTTAGGAAGGATTGAGGGGACCTTGAGCAGATACTGAAGCTGGAGTGGGAGCAGTGGAAGACTGACCAGCTTGTCTTTTCTTTCAGACAATTTCTTCAGGCTCACGGATTGACTTTCTTCTTTGGGGAAGCTTCATCTTTGGAGCCATATTCACTATAGTAGCAGGCAAGGAGACTTGGAGGAACACGTGAATGAGTGGAGGAGGGATCACAAGAGAGTGAAGAGGGATTTTGGTGGAGAAAAGAAGTGGATTTGGGAAGAACGGTGGAGTGCTAGGGCACGCTCCAACCGTGCCAAACAATGAGAGAAAGCACAAAAATCCCTTTCCAAGGTGGCGATTTTTGGTGGAAAGGAGGAGGGAGAAGTGCCTCGAACTAAATCCTTGGATTTGGAGCAAAAGGAATTGGAGAAGTCGGCTTTTGGAAGGAAGAAGATGAGAAGATGAGTCGTCTCACGAACAGGGTCCCTTATAAAAATAATGAGCCCGTGGGAAGTTTGAGGCAATAACAAGTTTGCCATTGAGTCGACTCATGGGGGTCGACTCATGAAGTTCAGAAATTCAGAAAAAATGTGAATAATTTCCAGAAAAATTTGAAATTTTGGGAGAAAGAGTTTTACTCAAAGATAAATTTTTAGAATGATAAATTTGAACTTTTGGGACCAGGATAGATGTTGGAAAATGATCTCTAAGAATTTTTGACATCAATTCTTGAAAATTGAGAAAAATTTAGGCATATGGATCTAGAATTCCTAGATTTCTCCTAATTTCACAGAATCTATCCTCACTAAGGGCCTTTGTAAAGATATCAGCTAATTGATTTTCAGTGCAAACATATTCAAGAATTATATTTTTGTTTTGAACATGTTCTCTTATAAAATGATATCTTATTTCAATATGTTTGGATCTTGAGTGTTGAATTAAATTTTTAGATAGATTTATGGCACTTGTGTTGTCACATCTTATTGGTGTTTCATTAAGTTTGATTCCAAAGTCTTCGAGTTGTTGCTTAATCCACAAGATTTGAGCACAACAACTTCCGGCTGCAATGTATTCGGCCTCAGCCGTAGACAGTGCCACCAAATTTTGTTTCTTGCTAAACCATGAGATTAGGTTAACTCCAAAAAATTGGCAAGTTCCACTTGTGCTTTTTCTATCTAATTTACATCCAGCAAAATCAGCATCTGAATATCCTAATAAATCAATTTGTGAGTCCTTAGAGTACCATAACCCTAGAGTTTGAGTACCATTTAAGTATCTAAGGATTCTTTTAACGGCATTCAAATGAGATTCTTTAGGATTAGATTGATATCTAGCACATAAACAAACACTAAACATGATATCAGGCCTACTTGAAGTTAAATATAATAATGAGCCAATCATACCTCTATAGTATTTTAAGTCTACACATTTACCTTCATCATCCTTGTCAAGCTTACATGAGGGACTCATTGGTGTGCCAATTGGTTTGCAGTTCTCTATTCCAAATCTTTTGAGTAGTTCCTTGGTGTACTTGCTTTGGGTGATGGAGATTCCCTCTTTTGATTGTTTGATTTGGAGTCCGAGGAAGAAGGTGAGTTCACCCATCATGCTCATCTCGAACTCCCCCTGCATAAGCTTAGCAAAGTCTTGACAAAGGGATTCATTAGTAGACCCAAAAATTATGTCATCAACATAAATCTGTATAACTAGCATATCATTTTGATTTCTTTTAATAAAGAGGGTCGTATCTACATTACCTCTTAAAAAATTATTATTTAGTAGAAATTTGCTTAGCCTATCATACCATGCTCTAGGTGCTTGTTTTAATCCATATAAAGCTTTATTTAATCTAAAGATATGATTAGGAAAAGCATGATTTTCAAATCCAGGAGGTTGTTCTACATATACTTCTTCAGCAATATATCCATTTAAAAATATACTTTTAACATCCATTTGAAATAATTTGAATTTCATAAAGCAAGCATATGCAAGTAGAAGTCTAATAGCTTCTAATCTAGCAACAGGTGCAAAAGTTTCATCAAAATCAATTCCTTCTTCTTGATTATATCCCTTAGCAACCAGTCTAGCTTTATTTCTAATTACATTTCCATGCTCATCTAATTTGTTTCTAAAGATCCATTTTGTGCCAATTATTGAATAATTTTTAGGTCTTGATACTAAGGTCCAAACATTATTTCTTTCAAATTGATTAAATTCTTCTTGCATTGCATTAATCCAATTATGATCATTTTCAGCTTCTTCAAAAGTTTTAGGTTCAAGATGAGATACAAAAGCACAATGATTAACTACATCTCTAAGTGAAGAATGGGTTTTTACCCCATGCATAGGATCACCAATAATTAACTCCTTAGGGTGGTTGTAAACATACCTCCATTCCTTGGGTAGGATATTTGTACCTTGAGGTTGTTCTTGAATTTCTTCACCTCTCTCATCTTGTTTGTCTTCTTGATCCTTATCTTCTGGAGTTGCTGAATCTTTCAGAGTGATTTTCTTCATACCTTCTATTAGTGGATCTGCATCATCAACAACCTCATTCTTCCTTGAAAGAAGATCGTTAGATTCATCAAAAACAACATGTATGGACTCCTCAACTACTAAAGTTCTTTTGTTGAAAACTCTAAATGCTTTACTAGTGGAGGAGTAACCTAGAAAGATTGCTTCATCTGATTTTGCATCAAATTTATCAAGTTTTTCTTTGTCATTATTTAATACAAAACATCGGCAACCAAAAATATGAAAATATGCAATATTTGATTTTCTTCCTTTCCAAAGTTCATAGGGGGTTTTCTTTAAAAATTATCTAATCAAAGCACGATTTAAAATGTAACATGCTGTGTTAATTGCTTCCGCCCAAAAATATCTTGGAAGGTTGCTTTCACAGAGCATGGTACGGGTCATTTCTTCTAAGGTTCTGTTTTTCCTTTCAACTACCCCATTCTGTTGGGGTGTCCTAGGAGCAGAGAAGTTATGGCCAATTTCATTTTCATCACAAAAATTTTCAAAGTTTTGATTTTCAAATTCAGTTCCATGATCACTTCTAATATTTTGAATTGAAAACTCTTTTTCATTAATGACTTTTCGGTGAAATTTAGTGAAAATATGAAAAGTTTCATTTTTGTGTTCCAAAAAGAAAATCCAAGTAAAACGAGAGTAATCATCTATAATTACAAAGTCATATCATTTTTCTCCTAGACTAGTGGTTCTAGTTGGTCCAAATAAGTCCATATGCAAGAGCTCTAAAGGTCTAGAAGTTGAAACAGTATTTTTGTATTTAAATGAAACTCTAGTTTGTTTACCTAATTGGCATGCATCACAAATTCTATCCTTTTCAAAGTTCAGTTTTGGCAAATCAAGAACTAATTCTTTCTTAATTAATTTTGAAAGAGAATGCATGCTAATATGTGCAAGTCTACGATGCCACAGCCAACTAGTCTCATTAACTTTAGCATTCAAGGAAACTAGGCATTGCATGTCTAATTTGGCTAAATCATTCAAATCTACCATATAAACATTGCTATGCCTATGTCCTATAAATTTAATGCCATCGTTAATAGGACTAGTCACAATGCAAACAGATGATTCAAAAATAACTTTATACCCTTTATCACAAAATTGACTAATGCTAAGTAGGTTATGCTTTAAACCTTTAACTAACAAAATATTTTCAATGTATTTGGATGGAGTGATACCAATGTTACCTATCCCGATGATCTTTTCTTTGCCATTATCTCCAAAGGTGACCATCCCTCCATCCTTAGCATCAAGCGTGATGAATTGTGATTCATCACCAGTCATGTGTCTCGAGCATCCACTGTCAAGATACCATTTTCTGTTTCCTCCTTGGGATGCTAGACACACCTGCAAGCAAAGATCAAGTTTCTGTCTTAGGTACCCAAGCTTTCTTGGATCCTTTTAGGTTAGTCAAAATGGTTCCTTTTGGAACCCATATTTTCTTTATAGTTGTGTTTGCATATTTGTTATTAAGGCATGTGTATGATTTATGTCCTATTCTATCACATTTGAAACAAGTAATATTTGTAGCCTTGTTGCTTGAATAATTTTCATAAATATTCTTCAGAAATTTTAGTTTCTTCAAGGGGTTATAGCCAAGTCCAGCCTTATCATATACAGCTTTTTGATTATCAAGAATCATATTTAGTTTGTTTGAACTTAAGGTGAACTTATCTACTATAGATTTCAGCTTGTTAATTTCATTCTTCAAGCTTTGATTTTCTTGAATCAAGGTGGATTTTTCAATTGAAAGGTTTTCAGCTTGTTTCACTAAGGACTGATTTTCCAATTTCAGTTCTTTGTTTTTCATCTCTAGTTTCTTTAATTCATCAATTAAATCATAGAATGCTTCATGCAATTCTTCAAAAGTAAATTCACTAGTGGATTCAGAAGTTACCTCATTTTCGTGTGCCATAAGGCACAGGTTGGCTTGTTCTGTTGAGGTTTCCTCATCGGAGCTTGAGTCATCACTCGCACTCCAAGTCGCCATCATTGCTTTCTTTTTGAACTTTTTGGGACCTTTCTTCAGTTGTGGACATTCGGATCTGAAATGTCCCGGCTTCTTGCACTCGTAGCATATAAGGGGTTGATCTTTCTCTTTCTCTTTGCTTTGTTCCCCTTTTGTGAACTTCTTTCTCAATGTGATAATCTCCTATAACACAGGAAATGATGGGGGCTCCTGGGTCCTTAAGCTTTGGAGGAGTGGCATGCTGGAAGACAGAACTAGCCTGTTCTGTGAGACGTACTTTCTTTGGGATTTGTGATCTAGATTTACGTTTTTGGGTGCACAAATCCTTCAAAAATTTGGCATAAGCAGGGACCTGTTTGATTGCGTTTAGAAGGGGAAGATTAATTTGGACTTGCTTAAATAATTCCAACATCTCATCGAGTTTTCCTCCCTTCTTATCTGCAGGAATAGGGGCTTTCAGGGCATCCGAAAATGGGGCTTTAGGCAAGTAAGATGATTCCGGTGCAGTTGGTTCCTTCTCTATTTTTAGGTCCTCCTTGTTTTTGGGTGATTTGGATTCGGTTAGAGATTTAGGGTCGGTCTCATTAGTTTTACTAGTGTGTTCAATGACCTTCCCACTTCTCAGAGTCATGATTGATTTGGCATGTTCAGAAAAAGCTTCTGGGGTATTAGAACTCTCAATCACAAATTGCCCTCTTGGGTTGCTCTCTGGTTGGCTAGGTAATTTTCCTCCTTCCCTCCTACTGAATGCAGTTGCTAGTTGACCTATTTGGGTCTCTAGCTTAGCAATGGATTGTGTGTGGGAGTTAAGGGTCTGAGTGTTGACTTCTAATCTTTCTAGTGCTTTCAGGACTTTTTCCTCAAAAGCTGAACTGTGACCAGTAGTAGATGGTTGAGGAGCATTTTGAAATTGATGGTATGGTCCATGCCTATATGTTGAGTCTTGATATTGAGGTCGAGGTGTGGCAGGACCAACCACTGGTTGTGGTCTCCAAGAAAAATTTGGATGGTTTCTCCAGCCGGGGTTATAAGTGTTCGAATATGGATCATTTCCTGGTCTGCGAGCTTGTTGGACTTGCTGAACCTGCTCGTGCACAAACTCAGGAAATTGGGGTGCGACTGGGCATTCACTAACAAAATGGTTCGGACTTGCACACAATGCACAAACTTCTTGGATTGGATTAGGTGGAATTGAGGATTGTCTAGTGTTTAGAAGACGATCTAATTTTTGGGACAGTTCATCTACCTTTTGATGGATATCTATGGCATTTCCTACTTCATAT